>NC_053418.1:11511000-11673500 GCF_016859285.1 Xiphias gladius | reverse complement strand
AAATGGGTGTATTTAGCAGTCGGCTGGCTCCCAATGCAGCTTCCCCTGGGCTCGAGGTGTACATTCACACACTCCTCAATGGGCAGATTCTTCCACGTTGCTGCCTTCATTCAGGTCCAACTCTACTACCCCCCCCCCCCAAAAAAAAAAAAAAAAAAAAAAAATTCCTATTCAATGCCAATGGATTCACAGAGCAGTGGAAAGAGTAGTAGGAGAAGAAAACGCTGACAGAAAGTCTGTGTTTGTAGAATGTGTGTGCATGTGTGCAGTGGTTGTGGATTAATTATAAATATCCAAGTTGTTGGTCAAATGATGCATTAATTGTTATAGGTGAAAAAGAGAGCGATTGAGAGTTGATGCTACTGTCATTGTAAGTGATGTAAACGTGTTATAAAATTTTCATAGATAGTACGCTCTTGTTTTGTTAAGCAAAATAAGAGATATAAAAAAATTTGAAAAAAAAAACAAAAAATGTGTGACAACTCTTTCATCAACTCCAGATCTGTTTGGGGGGAAAAAAAAAAATCTCATCCTACATCTCCTGTCAGTGCCTGTTGAATTGAAGCCAGGTAAGCCCTCCCTCCTGCAGCATTTACTGCCCTGTGATTGGCCCACAGCCCAGCCATAACAGACCGTGACATGAGCTTGAGCAGCAAATCTCAACCAGCCATCTCTGTCATTTCCTGGAAAGATAGCCCATGATTTCAGGTATGCCAAAATCACACATTCCTAAGTGTGGGATAGAAGAAACAGAAACAGAGGGCGTGAATGGAAGAAAGCGAGAAATACAAAAATAAATTGTATTTCTTTTAAAAGGTACTTCAATCATGCACAGAATTTTTCATGGTTACCTTTGTACTCATAATTTTAGGGTCACCATGGCTGGGTATCGTTTGACAGCTATCAATACCATTGCTAATACGATACATGAGTGTCAGTGCCAATACCACGCGTTTACTTTTTCAAATAATTAGTTTGTTGAATATAATCAAGTCTGAGGACTTTTTTCATTTAACAGAATACTTTAAACTTCTAAATGCACCTGTGTTAAACCTGCGTGAATAGTTTTTGGCCACTTGGGGGCAGTGCAATAAGCTGTAAACATAACATTGACATGTTATCACCTCATAAAGTAAATCTGGGTAATATGTTAGCAAACAGCTACCTATTTACACATTGAGCAGACATGGAGCAACATTAGCATTAATTTGGAGTCGTTTTTCTAAAGACTTGACCTGTAAGAGGGTATTCAGACCAAAATCAGCTCTGCATTAAAAACAGCACAGCGCTGTGTTGGTGGGGGGGCGTGTTGCTTCAGGTACCAGTTAGACATGAAATACCATCCAGGAAGTCCAGTTTGAGTAATAGATCCATGGATTTCAAGGCTTCTCAAATGCCAAAACACCGCACAGCAGTTTATGTTACTATTTTACAGGATTTGACAACTCAAACAATAACTATTTGACCTTTCATTGCGATTATTGGGAGGTAAACGGCAGAAATACAGGTTCATGCTACAACATAATCTACCAGGAATGTGGAATTGGATGTATGTGACTGACCAACCAACCAACAGATGCGGCACTATGTTCACTGGCTAATCGCTAACTTTGTCTGTCTGCTGTTTGGTGTTGGACAGGTAGCATGCAATGGTTTTTATTAAAGCCTGTTTGCTGAAAACACCTGCCCGCTCCAGCCAAAAATGAAGCTAACATAATAATATTAATAGATGCTAAAACGCTTTGGAGTTGAGGGGAACTGCAAAGTTGGGTGATTACTATCTGAGTTTGTCAATTTGCTTTTCATATTAGTTTTGCATACATTTCAAAATATTGATAAGAGCAGCTTTAAAAAAAAAAAAGACAGATCCCTGGTTGAGTAAACAAGCCAAAGAATCTGACGAAGCGATACTGGCTTTTGATACTAAAATCATTTGCGACATGTTGCCTTTTTTCAACCGTGGACAAAGATCTTGGATGTAAATGTCCAAACAGAAAATCAGGGAGACACTGACTGAAAAAAAGACACACATCAAGCCTAGCTTCACTTAATAAGCCAAACAGCTTGTGGTGTCAGCGCACAAGTGTTTCCCTTGTCCTAATGCTTCAACTAGACTTCTAAGGCGGTCTCAGTGTGGGACACTAGTTTACTCTGACACACACTGACTCAAACTGAAGCTCCAAACCTCTCAATCATCTGAGAGAGGAAATGTTTTATATCTCTGTATCTTTATGCCTTTCGTGTGCATGTGCAGTACTGGTGTAATTGCTGTTACTGCCAGATTCTATGACGTTGTCCTGTAGGAATTGCAATGAACTATACTGCTACGCACATAACCCTTGTGTGCCAGAGGGGCTAGAAAATTCCAACGACACACACACACACACACACACACACACACACATAGTTTGAGATGTTTATAGTATGTTTGCATGAAAAATTCTCTGTGCTGCAGTCTGAGAAGCATCAATCCACACCCCAATCTCTCTCCTGGTGTACGGTAGGCACTGCAGCCAAAACACAAACACACTACCGCTACTATACTCCTGCTTCTTCCCTCGCTCCGTCTCTCCCAACACACACACACACACACACACACACACACACACACACACACACACACACACACACACACACACACACACACACACACACACACACACTCTCTCTCTCCCTCTGCTGTCTTGTACTTTCTCCACCCCTCTGGCAGTCAGTGCTGTGAGGGAGGGAAGAGAGGAAAGGGGAAGAGGGAGGGAGGGATAGGAGGGGAGGGGAGGGGAGGGAAGGAGGGAGGCCAGACCACCCTGCTCTCATGGCAGGGCTGAGTGTTTACATTGCCGTGGCTCACTCTGTAATACATCTGGCATTCTGAGGCCACTCTCTCCAGCCAGGGACGGGGGAGTGGTGGTGGAGGGGAGGTAGGAGGGGGGAGGAGGGGAGGGTAAAGAGAGAGACCTTTCTGGCAGAGAGGAAAAGAGAGAGAGAGAGAGAGGGAGAGAAAGAGAGAGAGAGAGAGAGAGAGAGAGAGAGAGAGAGAAGGAGGTAGAGGGGGAAGGGTAATTCTCTCCACAGTCTCCTGTGGTTGGTCATTCGGAGGGCTCTGGTTTTTGAATAAGAGCGCCTGAAAGAATGCAAAATGTAAACAGAGAGCTTGGAGGCATCTCAGGATGTCATTTGTGAATGGGAGTGCGTTCGCCCTGAGAGCACACACACTCAAACACACAGCATGGCTAACGAGGAAATTTTTAAAAGTTGTTTCACATTTACCTTCACCAGGTAGAGCTAATATACACAAAACTATTTTGAAATGAGGGAGAGCTAGTTTGAGAAAACAGCACTGTAAGTCTACGTACAGTACCAAAGGCGCTATGTTTCCCCTCACTAAATCCCTCACCAGCTAGCCTGCACTTTTCATCAATTCGTAAAGTTTAACACAACACGCTGGAATGTTATTCCTTCTACAGAGGTTTAATCCTGTTTGTAGTGAACTGATAAACACAAACTTAATTGAGTCCAGTTTGGAAAATTGTAAAAAGTGTGCATGTGTGAGTGTACACACACACACACACACACACACACACACACACACACACACACACACACACACACACACGTTTCTGTGTGACTGCCTGCAATTGTGTGAAAGAGAGCGAAACAGAGAGAGAGAGAGAGAAATATAGATGACTATGTAGTGTATTCTGTGCAAACTAGGAAAAAATTGGTGTGGGTGCATTTGTGTGTTTGATTTATTGTGCTTGCTGAATGAAAGTGGTTGGAGATAGAGCGGGAGGGAGACAATGAGAGGAAAAGAGAGAAAGAAAGAAAAGGTGGAAATAGATGAATAAGGAGGAGAAAATAGCAAAGAGAGGCCCATGAAAATAGCCTGCTACGCCAGCCCTGGTCAACCACCTACTCATTCACAGGAGCAAACCTCCAAAGCCTCTGTGCATATCTGAATGTGTATGTATGTATGTGTGTGTGCGTGTGCATCCATGCATGTATCACTGCTCCCATACACATCAAAAGCTGGATAATTCAATCATGCAAACCTCAGTCCCCTCAGTGGATACACCACATTCAGGGCAGTCCCCCCTCCTCCTCCTCCTCTTCCTCCTCCTCATCTTCGTCCACAAGAAAGGACATAAAGACTTCTTCCGCATGCACTTAACATTATACTGCCCCCTTCTCCACTGCCATTACCAGCAAAACAACAAAACAACCACCAGCTCTGTCAACTCAGCTCTTAATCACACTAGATACAAAACAGACATGCATGGGAGGGAGTTGCTTTAGAAAAAGAACATCCTATCAGACTGGATTCTGAACGCCTAAATCAGGCTCAGGATGCGCACAAACATGGATTAGAACCATTCTAACTGTTACCATATTGATATCAGGGATAAGCTGAAGGCAGTCGCTTTTCAGTCAGAAGGACAATAAATCATGAACTTTCAGGGAGTATGATTTGAATTTTCCTCCTCTTTGTTGTGTTATTCCTCAACATATATTTTGTCATTAAAGCAGCAATTATGACTTGCACAAATGTAGAATCTGGATTCTATTTGAGTTAGAATCGTTATACAGTAATTCAGAGATACAAGCAAAAAAATCTATCAGATTCACTGCCCTCTGCTGGAGGACAGATGTTAAGAAATTAAACACAAATTAATGAAAAGAAATATTGATACGGGAGAAGAATGCATTCCCTTCTAACAACATCTGGTTCATGAGATGCACTCATACAGGCAGACACAAATGCGAACACATGCAGACACACATGAACATATACAGGATGCGGACAAGGCCCGGTGACAGCTGCGACTTCTGCTGCATTTCTTCCACCCCCCCCCCTCCCCTCTGCTGTGAGTCTTCACTCTGCACCCGGGCCACAGGGTGAGTATCAGGTGAGGTTTTAAATAGCGGGGCCTCTACGAGATGACCTCAGGGTCCCGGGGGTCTACCCCCGTGGCCCCTGGCCTCTACACTTATGCCCCCCAAGAAAGCTCTCCGGGACCAGGGGCCTCCTCTCAGTCTGTAGCCTTGAGACTAGAATCCATAGCCCTATGCCCCAGTCCCCGCCATAAATCTGGGGACCATAAACTCATTTCAACTTGAATCATTCACACATACATCTCTGTGTAGCTCAACTCAGGTCCATGTACGATGAAAACAAAAGACATCCTCTGAATGCTAAAGGCCCCATCCTCTCTTTGGTCTGCGCTAAAGATACAAGCACATCTCAGTAGAGCACAAGCTCATCTGCTTCACCCCCAGTTTCAACTTCAACCCTTGCCCAGAGCTCAAGCTTCAAAGGCCCCATTTTCAAATTTTCTCCTCCCTGTACCCTCTCCCCCATCAGCACAGCCCCATAACCACACAGCCAGATCTCCGGCCCCTCTCTCGGCACAGAAACAGAGCGAAAGAGTGAGGGTCCGTCCTACAGGAAGGCCAATGTTTACGTGATACTGTTTTAATTAGAGGCAGGCAGTGCTGCTATTTTCTTTACAATTTGGCCTGTGTCTGTGTTAACCCAGAATGGCAAGGGATGGCTCCATTTTCCATTTGTGGCCAGCGGGAACTCTAAAGGGGTCTTATTCCTCTCTTCTACATCTCCGCTCCCCAAATATGGCTTATAGTTAATCACCGCAAGATCATCTAGAATCATCTGCAATTTGAAACTGAGGATGCATCTGAAGTCGAACACAGGCCAATGGGCATGTGTTCAGACACTGAGTAGAGCACACAGAGGGCAGCGAGCCACATTTGTGTGTGGGGAGAGCAAGATAGGAGACCACAATACTACAACTTCCTGTTTCAGCTAATAATTTCCTGTGGGCATCACAGTGGACATAAACATAGCATTTATCTGCAGTGCATATGCAATCTGCCCAAAACACATGCCACTATGATTATCATGTAGTCTATATAGGAAAAAAAAAAAAAAAAGACTTTAAAAAATATCACTATCCTTCCCTAAATGTTTAGCTAAACACAAACCCTGATACATCCTCAGAGGTTAGACACATTCGCCTCTTTGTGCTGGCTGTGCATCTCACTCCCAATTGGTCTCTGTCGCTATATCTAATAAACAGAACTTCCTGTGTCTGAGTGTTTATAAACAGTGCTGAGTGAGCACTGTGTGAGAAAAGACAATCCCTGTGAAAGCTGCGGCACGTGATAGAGTGTAGAATAAACACACTAGCCAACTCCGGTACAGAGTTAATGGTGGTCTGCTGTAGACCTCAGCCACCTCGGCACTACCAGAAAGCAGGTGAGGACAGACATGAAATTAGACCATAAACATAAAAAATGCAGCTCAGGTCAAGTGTGAAGGAACTGCGAGACCTAATATGAGATGGGTGTATTGTGTGTGTGTGTGTGTGTGTGTGTGTCTATGTGTGTGTCCATAGGCCACACAGCTTCCAGTCGGGGTCGTCCATGGGTCGCCTGCGGAGGGCAGTTCCAAATGAAACATAAACAGCCGCTCTGTCCTCTCCTCCTCTCTCCTCTTTTTCCTCTCGGACGATGGGCCAGTCCCCCAGCACGGCCCAGTACAGCGTTCCACGGTCCAGGCAGAACTAATCTATCCCTCAGCTGTGCAGTCTAATCTAAACAAACAGATCTCTCCCTACCAACATCTGGAACCCCTCACGTACCGGGACCTAGGAAACCACCACGGCCCAGTCTCTTTGTCAGTGTCTGTGTGTGTCTGAGCAGGTCTCTGTGTATCAGTATGAGCCAGTGTGAGTCCATGTCTTAGATTTCTACCAGAGGTCACTAGACAACTGTCTGTCAGGTTCAACATAGAGCTAACCTCTTCTGTCAGCTAATGGTGTAGATTTAGCTGTTAAATACCTTCACCACTAACGGTGAAGGCCTGACAGGAGGTCGGAGCAAAAGCAAATGCAATATCACAGGTAAGTTACCAGTCAAGTACCGATGAGTTAAGACTTATGTACACAAAATGTCTAATAGTGACAAATGAACATCACAAGTTAGTGGGGCCCTGAGTGATGTGTTGAGATTGATCTTTTTGCCCTACAAAACCACAGATATTTGATTTTCAATGACATGAAACAGAGAAAAGCGGCAAATCCTCACACTTGAGAAGCGGCAACACCAGAACTTTTGCTACTCAATGAATAACTTTACCTAATAATCCATCCAAGCTACGTTTTTTGAGTATCGGTTATGCACCCCATGTGGACTTTAAAGGTGGCCGTAAAATGTTTGCAGTTTGAATTCATGTCATTTACAATGTATTTAAATGGCAGACAGTTTTCACAGTGCTAACAATTATCAAAACTTAAATAATTACTGCAGCATAATGTACATCTCTGCAGTCCGTCTGTATGTTCAGTATGTCCCAAATAACATCTTCGCAAAATTATGGCTAAATAATCTACTTCCAGAAACACTTCCAGAGGGGCAATAGTGTGACATGGAAGATTAAATAAAGAGAAATGTTATTCAGAGGTTACCAGGGCCCAAAGTTGTGTCAGTTTGTCTTCAATTGCTTATTTAGTTTTGTTGTCAAAAGACCAAAAGATATTCCATTTGCAATGATATGAAATAGGAAAAGCTGACAATCCTCACACTGGAGAGGTTTTTTCCAGCAAATCTTTGATTATTTTATTTGATAAATGATGATTAATTATCAAAACAGTCAGGAATTACTTTTCTGTCAGCTGATTTCTTGACTAATCAATTTCAAACCCTCAATGTCAGTCTGTAGCAACTTAGGAGTAAATCATGCATTGTCAAGTCTGTAGTGCCATTCACTTTAATATGGTGCCCCTCACTGTGGTACACATGACCATAGTGTTCCTCTCACTACAATCAGGAGTCCTGTACCAAAGAGGCTCCCCTCTGCTTAAACTGCTGCCAATTGCGCCTGCGCCACGCATTAGAAGAACATGCTGTCTGTCAGACCACTGCAGCAGCACGCAAGGAAGGACCAGCCAACCCGAGGAGGAGGTGGGGTGTTGGATCTGTACAGGAATCAGTCTGCTTAAATGTTTGATCTCATGAACTATAAACTTTTTTATTTGGGGGAGGGTAGTTAAAATAGGGAGAAAACAGAAATGACAACCACATAGACAACAACAACTATGCATTAACCCTGTTTTGTTTCTTTTTTTTTGTTTTTAATGACCCAACTATACTTATTCAATTTCTCAGAAGCAAAATCTGCCTCTCCATTCATGACTCCCATAGCCCACTCTAGCCCTTAGTGCAGGAATGCGGATCAAAGGAAGAGGAAAAAAACACACCCCCTTCCCCTTACCCCCCAAGCACAACCCATAAGCACAGTTCCCCCTTTCCATGAAAAAAATAAATAAATAATTCTTCATAAATCATTTGTTAAAAAAAACAAACAAAAAAAACAAAACAAGAAGTGAGTGGCCCGTCCACTCCACAAACATGAGTTCCTTTCCTCACTCCGCTTTTTCCCTGCAGCCAGAGACAAATCTTTTTGGAAAGTTGAGAGCTGTCCAAAACGGGACCACACACAGTCTCTGAGCATTCAACTGCTGGGGGCAGGCAGACACACACTCACACACACTCACACACTCTCACAAAATGGCGGCTTTGACAAAAATTTCCTCTACCCCAAAAGCTGCTTATGAACTTAATTACAACCTTACTTCTGAGTGCAGTTACAGTCACCCCATGCACATCTCGTGTGTCCATATAACATGGTTTGAGAAGCTGCAAGCGTATTAGGATAAATTAAATGATTTGCAAGTTTCACTTGCCAGGACCTAAACAATCAACAATCCCCCTGGCTTGTTGGTGAGCACCCACGAACCCTGTCTTTTTCTAATCTAAACAGTCGTTTGCCCTTCCCAACATGCAATATTAAATTGTATATCTTGAAATAAAGAATTGTCCTAGCATCTTACATTCATACACACATACACACACACAAAGAAAAAACAGATAAATTGTGTAACTTGTCAAAAACAGCCAATAATAAATCAGCGTCTTACCTTCCACCCAGAGTTTCTCCACGTCTGTCTCCAAATTAGCTGCCCTTAAGCCCACAGCGAAAGCTCCGAAAATCATGAGGCCCACAACCAAAAACTTTCCGCAGTTCTTTTGTATGTAACAGCCCAGCCTAAATAAAAGTCTCTGGAACTTCGCTCTCAGCCACAGAGGTGCTTTCCTCCCAGTCGCCTTCCCCTACAAATAAGACAAGAGTCCGAACGTTACTGTCAATTCAACCACAAAACAATGCACTTACTTGAACAGGTGAATCTGTGGGGTTTAAGAGAAACGGTTTAATGTTATACAGGCAAAGAAATGACAACCGCGGGTGGTCCCAAATGTGTTCATATCAAAGAGTCTTAAAATATTTAAACTATGGGCAACGCTGAAATACATACATCTGCTGGGGTCTGCCTGGAAACCACTGGGGACACCCCAGAGAGAGTCACAGGTTCTGTCATATCAGTGACATGTAGGAACCGTAACCTTGGCAGGATAGACGCAAAAGAAAGGTATCTTCATCCCTTGCGGGTCACTTACACACAGCCTGGTCCCTTTCTGTCATTTCACTGCTACAGTGATGAGCTATGAAGATGCTGATTAAAAAAAAAGAGAAAAAAAAAGAAAACTGACAGTACAGGTTGTTGTTGCTCTGCCCAAAAAAAAAAAAAAAAAGGTTTTGCAGCTGGACCTCCAGAGTGGATGGAGGTAAATAACAGGAGATAGCTGTCAAGACACAATTATACAGTTGATGGCCTTCTGATAACACACTTCCCCCGTGTCTCTATTTCAAGCAGAGATGTCCTTGTGCAAAAATATAGCCTACATGGTCTTAAAAGCCTGCCTTGGATGCGCAACACACCTGTAAAATAACACAGTAGAGCCCCTCTGGATGGTGTAAAAAGGGGCTGTGCTCCCCACCCGGCGACAAGGGACGCATTTTAGGAGCGGAGTCATTTGTCATTGAGGTAGCCTACGTCAACACCCACGCGCACCTACACGTCGAACTGTGATGTTAAATAGCCTGAGAAGATGCGTGGGGTAAAACCCACAAATGCCGCCACACACACACACACACACACACAAACACACACACACAACTCCACTCCCCGTCCAGCAGCCCGTGTGTTCCGGCCTGCATGGGGAGTGGAGGAGCCATCACAGGGGGGCTCACAATATTTGTGAACGAAAGAGGGCAGCCACATGGATTTTTTTTTTTTTTTCTTTTGTTTGTTTTTTTTTGTTTTTTTTTTACGCGAGCTGCCGCGAGTGCAGACGCTGTCACACACACACACTTTTACCTCAGCCAGCCAAACTTTTTACGCAGCTCATGTGCAAGCTGGATGTTATGAAACAGTCAGCGGTGGAGCTGACTGGGAGCGAAAGCTGCATGTTTTGCCCCGTCTGAGACCGTTATGGGCTGGGATGTTGTAGCGAGGACAAGCGAGCGGGTCGTATGTGCAGACACAACTGGGTTCGCATCCTACGACTGAAGCCGGTCTGCACAGGAAGAGTCTAGATGTTGCAGAGAATAAAACAAAAACAACTCCCGGCTCGCTACAACCTTGCCTTACCCCTGTGTCCCCCTTGCCCAGCCCGTCCCGTTACCTAGCAGCGGCTGGACATAGTTTGGCCACTTTTTTCGGCGAATACAATGAAAGCGAGAGCGTAACGCTCTTCCCCGGTTAAGATGAGAGATAAGCACCTCGGATATTTGCTCCAAAGCAAAGCCCGCATCGCAGTAACTCGGCCGCTGCAAATACTCCAAATCCAGCGGTGTGCTGCGGGTATAGTCCCCCCTGTTCCTCCGCGTTACTCTCGGCCGATCGGGGTCTCTGTTTTCCTGCTCGGAGGGCGCATTAGCAGCCGAGGCCATGTTGCGGGGACTGCGAGATGGTTACGGTTTCCCACTTTATAGTTTTCCCCCGAAAGCGTGCAGCGATATCCCAAGGCAACAGAGTTTCACTCTCGGAGATCTCACACCCGTGAAGTAGGACTTCATACTCCTGTTGGAGACGGCGAGTCAAAGTCTGCGCCTTCCATCCCAACATTTCGTGATCCGGAGGTCTCCGCCGCTTTCACCGCACTCACCGTGTCTCCTCAAAAAGTAAGTTTCTCTCAAAAAGCGAGGTGCGCAAAGTGATTCCCATACACGAGTCGTCGGGTAAGAAACCTCGATGGTCGTGGCATTCTGGTGAGATCTATGTGGTCTTCCCCTGGGCCGCGCGTCACGGCCAACTCTGAGATTCAATAGAAGAGGAGAAAAGACCTCTCTCCATTTGGAGGCAGAGGAGGAGGAGGGGTGAAAAGGGAAAAAAAAGACTCGAGATCCCGCCTCTGGGGCTGTCAGATTGCAGGACTTTCTTGCATCTGATTGGTTCCAGAAGGGCAAAAATTACTCAGCAAACACGACTATTATTAGCTGCTTAGCAACAGCTCACTAAAGTAGAGAGACCACCCAGGCGGAGAGACCTCATGAGTGCATCTTCCAACTCGAGGGGAGGCCCGCAGAGAGCCAAACCATTTCGGTGCGTTTGGTGTTTTGGGTTTTCACATAGTGCCCTGTCGCCCGACAGAAGCATTTCCCGGAGAGGACCCGAACTCTGAAGCAAGGTACACAATCCGTGCGTCGGAAGGGGGGCCGAGGAATGTCAGGACTGCAATTTTTAATCTTTGGGGGGGTCTTTTTGTGTTGTTGTTGTTGTTGTTGCTTTTGTTTTTTTTAGGTTTTTTCTTTTTCTACCAGCACCACGACGGTGGCAGCCGAGCCTCAAATTACAGCGGTTTAATGGGAGGTCCCGCGAGTACAGCGTCGTTACAATGCCAGCCCCACTATAACGTATACGCCGGCCCTTATGATGTGCGGGCCAAAGTGTACTCCCGTGTCGCATGACTCACTCAATAGGCTGTTTGTGGAAATGACCGGGATGAATCCAAAAAGCTCAACACTTTTGGATTTCAGTGATCGAACGTATGGAATAACCGGCTCAGCTCTCCAACCACATCTCAACCTCTGGACAGCATCCAACATATAGGACGCACGATACTCATCTTTTGACAATAAAATATTACACACCAATACCAATGAAATATATATACAAATAATAAATGTTGATAACCACAGTGTATTAACGATCTGTAAAGTAAGAGCCCCTACGCTGCTATGCTTATTCATCCTTTATTGATGGAAGCTGCCACTATTGGTGTGTTACACTATGACAATGGCGCGTTCGTGTAGATCCCGTTCAAAATAAGTCACATAGGACCGGCTACAGAGACAACGTGCACAGCGACGTTTCCGCGCCCAACGCATTCGCTGTCAAACGCGTTGACATCATGGCTCGTCTACGTCGGACCCTTGCGATCGTCGTGACCGGTGTCCCCGCGCGCCCACCTACTACCACTTGGCCCGATGCAGCAGGCAGACCGCGTCTCCTCGCTGAGTGTCACGCGGCAGAGCTCAGTCGCTCCTATCCAGTGCTCTCTTCCTGTAGTAGAGGATGGGTTACATTTTGCAAATAGCGGACAAGTTAGTATATACATCTGCTTATCCGTATGTTCAGAACAACGTCTGGTTCCCCTAGATGCTAATTATGTTTAAGATTAAAAAAACAAACAAACAAACAAAAAAAAAAACCTTCAAGACCGAGAAAAAAAAGTGGGTGGAAATGAGCTAAAAATCTAAGAACTGTGAAATAATTCAGCCTTTCCTTTAAAGAGAAGGACTCGTTTCAAATCGTTTATCTCACATTGAAATGTCTGGGTGAATGTGAAGAATAAAACAGGCTCCAAAACAAACAAACAAACAAACAAACAAACAAACAAACAAAAACAAAACAAAGGAATCGAGTGGTAATTGGCGCCTGTGGCCATCTGATGGACCAGAGTATCAGTGTATGAGCAGCCCGGACTTCACACCTGAGCCGTCCGAGCTCGGCGGCGGCTCGTCTGGCTGCCAGCCGCGCACTTACCATCGTCGGTCCAGGTGGGGAGAGCTTTCTGGACCCACGCCCCCCCCCCCCCTTTGGAGTCCGAAACGTGTCAGCTACGACGAAGATAAAGAGAACTGCTTCAGTGTGGTGAGGAGTGTGAAGATCGCACCGTAGTCCGCCTTGATCGCAGGCATCCTACTCTGCGTCGGAAAAAGGTTCCCTCACAATTACATGGCTGTTCCTTTTTTGGCCACGTGGGTGGTCCGGTCCGGTTCGCTCCACAGGAAGGACAATTTTTGGCTGCCACGTGACCAGCCCAAACTTGTAAACAGTACCAACCGATGCGCGGGAGCGTCCCGTGTCTCACCCAGTCAATGGTAGATACACGCACTCAGAGAGAAAGAGAGAGCACGTAGTTACATGCTGCCAGTAAAATGCCACAGTTAGGAAATGCGCACCTGTGCATGCGCAGGTGCACACACAAATGCATTTGTGTACAAATGAGTGTACGCACACATGCATACACGCCCATGCAAATAGGTAAACGCATTTGAATGCTTCTGAAGGAACGCACACACGCTCAGACATACAAAATACATGTTAATCGTGGAGGCATGTGCACACAATGGCTCACTCGATCACATATCCAATTCAGATAGACTCCTCAGTGCAGCTGACGTGAAAATAAAGACATATTTTGACCAAATGATCACCTGACTGCCATTTTCTTTTTGAAGAAATTATTTTTTTTCTGTATCTTTTTGTGTGGTTAACAACCTAAATCACGAGATTGAACAGTACTCCTCTGTTTGGTGTGACCCGCCCCACATTAAAATATGTTTTGTTTAGTTATTTTAATTACAAACACGGTTAACTATTCAGTCCCATCAACATTTTGATTTGTATTTGGAATCAGTGGGAAGGGCTTAACAATAATATCATTTCACCGGCGTCAGGTATCCCTGGCGTGGTGTCTGAGTGGGAAAAAGCATCTGAGGGGAACAAAACTAGACTGCAATGCAGAACCAGGCCCGTCTCAGTGGAACACGTCCGTAAAGCAAGCAGGAGTCATAACTGCTGAGCCATATCTGTGCTAGACGTGTTCAGGCCGTTGTCATGATGGTAACGCTGTAGGACTCCATCAAAGTGCCATAGGTCATTGTGGAAAATGGTCCTCCCCCTTCAAATACTGTAGTGTAGAGTGCTGTAAAGATATGCCAGTAAAAACGCTCTGGGAGATTATATTGCAAGCATCTGTGTGAACTAATGAAATACGTATGTACATAAGATGCCAAAACACACTTGACCAAACATGAGCATATTTCCTTTTTTTTTCATTCACCATCATGTGCTAATATGGATCAGATGGACTAATTGTTCGCTTTAGGAATAATACCAAGCAGGGAGAAATGTATTCCAAATCAGCTTCTTCTCATTTTGTGATTGCAGGCTGTAGTTTAGATTTCAGATTTTCTTGAGCAATGAGGGCAGTGGGTTTATTCAGTCTTGTCAGTTAATGTTCTTTGAATAAAAGCAGCAAGATATAATGATTCAGTAGCTGCCCGTACACGTTTGTTATAAGAGCTATCTTAGCCTTTTGTGATAGAAATATGTACGCACCATGGAACAGCAATACAGTTGCTGATTAAAAGAATCAAGATTTACTGTAGGACAGCAACTACTCATGGTCATTTTAGCAGCTCATCTGATGATACAGATGAACAAATATTGATACAGATGAACAAACATGCCACTGTAAACCGTGGAGCTGAAAGGATTAGTCAATTAATGATTTTTTGGTGCAAAAATGTTCCCTGGTTCCAGCCTCTCAGTTGTGAGGATAAACTGAATATCTTTGGGTTTTGCATTGATGGTCGGGCAAAACGAGCTATTTTAAGAATTCACCTGTAACACACTCACAGTTTCACTCTGCATTCTCACTATGCCACACACTCACTCTTAATGCTGATACTAGAGCGCACTGTGAATCGGATAAGTACGTGAGCAGTCTACTGACTACTGTATCTTTTAGTCTCCTTGAAGTCCTGTAGTCTCTGCAACGTAAGTTACTACACGAACAGTATTTCCAAACGTTTGTTATTTGGAGATATTCGTTTTTTACTGATAACTATCAGCTGTCAGTTAGTAAGACATGTCAGGCAAACACGCTGATTCACAACAAGATATCCTGATAAATGTTAACTGCTATGAAAATGGGTATTAGCTATATCTTTAACTCCCAGAGGATGAATTTAAATATTTTTGGTGATCTTCAGACCTTTCGTCTTGTGCCACCATCAGAGCAAATTGACGACTTTTTGTGCTATGTCTTACAGTGGGCAGGTCAACAACGAACCACGCAGCGTCAAACATGAAACAGGCTTAAAGCTTTCAATCAGAGAGGGTAGCAAGCAATGCTTCTCAGCATGCCGTTAAGTTACTCTCTACAGCTTAAAAATTAGTGGCACTGTCAGCTGCTAGAATCAGACTCTGCTCGGGCTGTTCTGTGGCTCCCAGGATCCCGGTGATTAACGTTTGCCCCTCTGTGATCGTTCATATTCATCTAGTCCACTTCTAGATCCATATGATGATCCACATGATGAGGGAAGGGGATGAAGTATTCATTGAGGAACTGGAGGAAATGGGCATTTATCCCAGAATGACCTCATCAACCAGTCACCGTCTTTGACCCCAGCCACCAGCCCCTCAAGGCTGGTGGCTGGCTGGCGTCCATGGGAAAAAGTGGAAAAACCTTGTTTAGTGCATGCGCTTATTTATGATTTGCAGGTGGATTACAGTTCAAAGCAGAAGTGTGCCAACACAAACATATCCTTAAGTGAGAACCTGAGTCTCGTTTTAGCCAGGTGTATTGTCAGGTTGATGTGGGGATTACCTTGAGAAATGATCCACCCGTAACTCCTATTTCTTATTTTTATAATATATTCTAACCACTACATTTTGAGTGAAATAATTTTTTCTGTAACCACAGTGAACAGCAACGGTATCCAACCATAAGAAATTATTTAAAAAAACACGCTCTGTTGTACATGAAGCAGTGTTTTCCAAAATCAGCAAGCTTCTTAGTTGAGTAGTTATGGATGGAATTGATGGGGCAGCTGCCATTATAAGCCAAGTAGGCGGAAAGGTGCACGGTGATCAGGCAGCCACTCACATTTAAATCCACTCTCCGTGTAGTGCATTGAAAGAAAAAGACAGAAAGAAAAAAACAGCAGAAAGAGAGAGTGAGAGAATGCAAAAAGAGCACACCTCTTGATTGAAAACAAATTCACTCAGGATCCCAATTAAGTAACAATGTCCTCTCTCTCACTGTCTCTCTCTCTCTCTCTGTCTTTCCTTCCTTCCATTGACCAAAACAAAAAGAGATAAAAACAAAAAAACTAAATGGATGCCTGGGAGAGAGGGATTCTTGCCTATAGAGCACATGGGCCTTTAGCTGCGCAGTACTGATGGTAAGAAATATGCATTGCACTACCTTGTCTTTCCCCTTTTGTAACCACTGTACCTTAGTGTAGGTGTACTTGTTAAGATGACCGTATGTATGCATGTGTATAGTCAAGACTGTGTGTGTGTGTGTGTGTGTGTGTGTGTGTGTGTGTGTGTGTGTGTGTGTGTGTGTGTGTGTGTGTGTGTGTGTGCGTGTGCGTGTTTTTGTGTCTGTGCGTGTGTGTGTGTTTGTGTAAATGTCATGTCATTGGAACATTAAAGAATAATTATTGATAACTGCTCTTTTGCCCACCATTTCTATTGATGATACAAACTTGTACTGTACTTAATGAAGAGCAGCAAAAGTTCAGTCTGGAAGACTTGTCTTCATGCACGTTGGGCTTTTTTTCTAACCACACTTTCAGCTCAGTCAGCTGACCAAGACCTTTCACGCTTTCACACTTCAGCAAATCAGATTTTTCCACGACCACTGCGAGACAGTCGTTGCCGTCAGACTGTTTATTTCTCTGCTGCTGTCGGCTGTCATTTCAGTGTCACATCAGTGCAACACCATGTCATTCGCCTCCAGTTTGCATCACAACTAGTGAGCTCATCAGAAGTCCCCCTCGGCATTACACCCATCCAGATCTTCCTTTAGGCTGCTCTTTTTTTCTTTGCTCTTCCGTTTTTACTGTCGTGCACACTACTTGAGCCCTTCTTTCAATTAGTTTCTCTGGACTGAAACGTAATTGTGCTCACACATTGTTTTCTGTGCAATTGAGGGGTCATTACCCACATTTTGGGTGCACTCAGTTTTGTTTTTATGTCATAATGGAATAGCTGTTGGCTTGTTTAAAACCTGTCTGATTATCTGACCGCTCGTTTTTCTTGCCCTGATAGGTTACGTTGTAGTAGTGTCACTGTGCTCCCAGATGTCAACATCTTACTTTGGTGAGTAGAATGTTATCATAAGTAACAGACATGATTGCCAAAGCAATGAAAATAAGACCCAAGTTGCATTAAAGTGGAATTATCCTCTACGGTGTGTGTTTCTATCTGTGAGGCTGCACAACTACATTCACCAGAAAACATCAATGGCTGTGTACCTCCACAGTATTCCCCTTTGGCAGCCAATATTTCTGCCAAATCATTAAACTCTCCCTTCCTCCTCCATCTTGACCCAGCTGCTGGCTCCTCCTGATCCATCATTGTTGCCTGTGAATCTGTAGGGGCTGAGTGCAGGGCGAGAGCCTGCTGGGATGTTTATGTTCCAGCTCAGGGTTGTCTTCAATCATACACAGAGCTGTTTGACAGTTTGCAGCACCGCCTGGCCTCTGTTTACCACTCCCAATTTCCGACTGGCTTTGTGTGCACAATCGCAGCAGCTAAGAGAGGGTCCAAGAAGGCAATTCAATCATTCTCCATCTAGCAGGAACAGAGAGATGGACCATCATGATGTGATACAGAAAATGTTCATGTTTGACTGACTTACTGAGAATAGGTAAACACTCCGGAGACAAAAAGCAGCCCACATGCACTTAAAATACATGTTTGAAAAAAATTCAGGTTGATTTTGTGTTTCTTGTGGTCCTTGAAATAGCGAACATTGTTCACCTGAATACACGACTCCATGCAATCATCCTGATATGGCAAAGATATTAGAATTTACTCAGAGTGCACACTATTCCAAGAATGAATGGATTTGATTTGTCAGGTCTTCAGATGGTGTGCGTGTTTCATACTATGTATTGTAACATATTTTGATATCCACAGCTTATAGTCATGTTTCACAAAAAACATGTAAGTTGGCAGGATATGTGAACATAGAGAAACGAAAAGAAAAGTGTGCCTGACAGAAAGTGTGTGACTGCAAAAGCAAAACTGTAAATTTCAGATGAATATTGATTGTGATTTAAGAACGTTTAAGCACGTTTAAGTCCCACACTCAGTTCACTGTTTGGCCAACATTTACTTTGAGCTCAGGCATAGACAATGTTGGAGCTGGCTGATATTTAGACAAGGCAGTGGTCTGGTCTGCAGAACTGGCCAGAGAAGCTGTAATTTTTGGAAGTGAGTTTAGCCTCCAATGTTAACAGGAAACGTGTGGTACTCTGAACGTATACACATGGCCTCAACAAATAAGCAGTATAATACAATATCAATTCTGTGGCTCCACAGAGAGATGGGGAAAAAGAGACGAGGATAGTGAGACAACCCAAAATAGGCAGAGAGAGCAGTCAAACAGATGGAGCTGGCTTCTCAACAAATTCATTTTTATAAATTGTGTAAAGAAAGGAAAGAAATTTGACTCACAAACAAATATGTTTGTTATAAATTCTAACATCTGCAGTCTTGCACATTTTGACTGCACACATTCACCTTGGTAGAAGGTTTGCTAACTTCCATTTGACCTCAGGTGGATCTCTGTGGGAGGCCCAGAGGAAAAAGTTACACATTTAAAGGTAAGAACCTCATAAGCTGTCCAGACCTCTGTTTACTCACCCAGACCTCCTGTTCAGTTGAGTCTTAACAGCAGCGGGAACTGTTACTTTCCTCAATGGAATTCAAGCTCATAAACAAGTAGCATCAACCTTCATTAAGAGAAATTATTCCAACATCGCAGAGCATGGATGCATACTTTTTTTCCTTTTTAATGAAACTCCAACATATCTCCTATATAATATTAATGTTCCTAATTAAATATATCATTTATCATAACTTTCTTAGGTTTTCAAAAAAAGGTATTGTGTGTGGTACGTCAGGCACTCCTTCTTTTCATGGTAAGTTGCTTACAGTTTTGCAACAAAAGCTTTATTAATGAGGATGAAATGGTATTAAGAAGTGTTTTCAACAACAGAATTATTCTGAGGTATGCCTAATAGCATAATAAGCCTGTAATTACAGGATTTTGTGTCACTTTAATAGTTTGTCTGAAGAACATGAGGTGCACTTTGAAACTGAAATTCCACCCTTGCGTGATACTGAATCCCTCCGTCAAGAAAAGTCTCATCATATTGTTATGAAATTAGATTTAAAGTCATATATCTAAAGAGTAAAACCAATAAAAATATATTTTAGTTGCTATTTTTTATTTGACCATGTTCATAAATGACAAGGTACCATTATATTACTATAAAATTAGATGAAAAGCCTGATATCTAAAGGGTTAAAACGATAAAAATATATTTAACTTAGTACTTTTTTTTTATTTGACCATTTCACAGAGACCTCAGAAACCAATTACAAAGACCAAGGAAAGAGTGACAAATAAAAAGAAGTTTTTTGCTTAGAGACAAGGCAATTCACAGTGGACTAAATTAGACAGCAAACCACGGAGAACTACTCTCAACAGTCTCTCATTACAGAGATTGTGATGTTCATAAAACTTTTCATTATGATGCTATTTGCATCAGTTGTGTCGGAATTTGGGCATTCTGGCAGAATGACAATATTTCTGCTGGAAAATGCACTTTTGTGCAGCCACAGTGGATTCTGGATTTCTGGATTGTTTTGACCGTCCCAAGACATTAAAAAAAAAATCTAATGAAGACATATCAGCCTTGAAATGTTGGAACTTGGACGCGTTTCAAGAAATTGTTGCTCCCTGGCCGAAATGTTTACAACAGGCGAAGTTTTCACAGTCAAAGCTCTTTATCCGAGTCACGTTTGAGTCTCATTTTCACAATTGTTGTGCATATTCATAATCCCCTATTAACGTGTATAAAGTGGAGAAAGAGGGGGATGAAAGCGTGGAAGACAGACAGGTAAAGAGGTGGGAAATAATAGGTTTCATTAATTTCAATATGACTGTTTGAGATGTGGTGCAGACCTGTAGAGTATGCGCTGACAGCACCTGTAACCAAGCCACAGCATCTACATCAACCCTCTTCTGGCTCATCCATGTGGCGTCACAGTCCTCATCTGCTTGTTTTCCACAGTACCATTAGGTCATAGTTTAAGTGGCCATTTAGGCCAAACACAGTTCAATCTGGGGCATCTCAAGAGATAGCAAGAACAGAATGAACGAGGGAATTTGTGGTTGCTTTGCAAGGCATCTGTGAATGGAGGATTATGAAACCTGCCTACTTTACCCCTGTCATTTTACTACCACACCTGCATTTCTGTGTGTGTAACTGTGTGCACTTTTGATTCATGATTGTGGGCATCTGGGCTGTTTTGGTTAAACGTCTGGTGGGTTTACCGTAAGCTCTGATTTGAAAAGGGGAAAAATAGCTGTCATAATTACCCACGTCTGTATCTTTCAGCTAAAATCCCTGTTTCCTAATTACCGCCTGCGAACAATCTTCTTGCCTAATTTATGCGTATCGGTCGAGGTGTGGGCACACTCTCTCTCCTCTAACTCTCACACCGTCCAGCAAAACTTGTTAGCGCTGAATATTCAACGATCATCTCCGCTGAAAACTTTAAACAACTATGCATGAAACCACAGGAAGATGTACAACAGCATTTCTCTGTTCGTCAGCAAGAGACGACAGCTTCTAAGCCGGGTGTCCATGGATGTGAAAATAGGTGATAGTGATAAAATGAGATTAAAGCAGGACAGAAGTGGTGACAGTGAGAAAGCCAGGATATGGAGAAAGAGAGAGTCTGACTTGACATTAACAAATGGAATGGTTGAATCTACACACAGCTGAATGTAATGGAAGTGCATCTATTGGCTTGCATTTTAATTATTGCTTTGAATTTCCATAGACTGCCAAGGACTGTTGTGTATGCACAGAATGGGCCGTTGACAGCTTATCTGAATCCAACCTCGCCTTTTGCAGAGAAAGTGCTAGCTTAGAAGTCTTGGCAATGCTGAGAGATGCATCTGCGTTGGTTGGGATTTTCATGGTGAAGTCACGTGTGATGTAATTGGTGCTCTGGGCATTTCTGTTGCAACCATCTCTTGACATGCAGGGAAAATAACACAAGGAGACTGAATATGAGTTGAAGAAGGAATGGCTAAGAATTAAGAGAGAATTAAGTAGTTTTTTGAAATAAGAGGTGATACAGTTAAACTCTGTTTCGGAGCTGTTATAGCACAGTCATCCCAGCATAGTGTTTGCAGGTTTGGGTCTGCCGGCATCACACACAGTGAACACACATTCATCTGTCCTCACACCACCATGCGGGTGTGTAGAACAGAAATGTCAAACAATATGAAGCAAAGTCAACATGTGCTTGTATACAGATAGACTCTTTTCAATAAAATTACTTTGCTTTGGGGAGAATGTGTGAGGGACAGGATGACAGAGAGTGCAGACCCAAAACATTTCAGAAATAACGTTTAGGGACTTCAGTTACTTCATCCAAATTACTGATGTTTATAGCATTCGTCTCTGTTCTGGCATCATAACATTTTGATGGAAAACTCAGCACATTTCGGAGCTGTCCCATCCGGACACACACTGTGGAGACATTTGGTCAAATCCAACCAAGCCGAAGGATTTCCTTCTAGTGTCTAAACATTAAATACAACTGTCAAGGATGAGTTGAGCTGTTGTGGGACCATGAAGTAATTTGATGTAGCATGAATTCTGATTTACTTGCAAGTACAGTTTTAATTCAACATTTTATTGTTGAATTAAAAGGTGAAAACCAATGATTCAAGACAGGTCTTGAGTAATTGCTAACACTCAAGAACCCCTTAAATGCTGAATTTTTGAATGGGGATTGGTGTGCTACTACCCCTTTATGCATTGATATAGCAAATGACTGATATCTTTTGCAAATTGCACCCAGTGGTTAGTATTGGCACTGTTATTTTTCTGGTTTCACTCTACACAGAGGTAATACCAGGTAAGGTTGTGCTCTCCTCCTAAGTTGTGAGGTGGGTCAGAGCTAAATTAGTTTCACATTCTTTTTCTACTGTTTTGCATCACAGTAATAAAACCGGCAAAGCTGCTCACTTAACCTGGTAGAAATGCTCAGATGGCTATTTTGGGCAAGATGCGAGGTTAATTATAATGAAGGAAAAAATTCTCTCATTTCCAAAGCTCAACGAGTCTCGACTAGCAGTGAGTTGCACAAAGTTACACAACTGTAAATGGACACATGCATGTGCGTCCTAAAGAGAGTAGGGAAAAGGCACATCTGCACTGAAGAAGAGCGCTTCCAGTAACTATTGTGACATTTGAATGAAGCAAGTGGCCTCACTCTGTCAATGTTTTGAGTGGTCATTCCAAAAGAGGTCATGCATGACTTTAAAGGAAACCCAGAAGGTCTATTCACTCCCACAAAGCCCATACACACCTCAAGTTTCTGTTGCCCCTCTGATACACACCCACACACACAAGGATTCACACACGACACAGACCAATGATCAAAAGTGTACTTGTGTATCCACCTGCTCATAGACGCACGGACACAGACGCACACATACACACAAACACACTTAAAAACAGAAAATACAGTATTTGCACGCTCGCGGACAGTTACACATGCCTGACATACCACAAAATCACTCACACAAATACGAGTCACTCAGACTGTCCACCACTGACAAGTGATCAGAGACTGCCCTCACACACATTTCCAACACACACACACTGACTCCCCCATGACTCCACTGACCTTTGACCTTAGGTGAAGGAGGTTGTTGTCTGATGGTGTGGGTTCATTCTCTGTCTGTGAGGTCATTTCCTGCCGGAGTAATTGTGAGGGGCGAAAGGGGCTATACTGGTTGACCTCAAATGGGGGCACAGCGGCGGGTAACCCAGCAGGACAGCATAATATTTTTTAAGAAATATATACAATATATATTTTATTTTATTCCTGTCAGGCTATTCATGAATCTGAGCCTCATGGCGAGACTCCTATAACCTTCAGGGTATCAGTGTATTTCAAATCAAATACCAACACCAGGGGACAAAAATTGAAAACACATATAAAATAGATATTAGAATTAGTTGATGTTTTACTTTTTAGGGGAATAGAGAGATCAGCTTGATTTTGTCAACAATGATGAAGTTGTTTCTCTCTGTCCTCAAAACGACATTGTGGGAAATAGTGTCATCTCTATACTTTTAACTGTCACTCAGAGATTTCCGCTGTACTTTTTCTCCTGAGTAAACAAGCGATATGAGCAGACTCACACTGATGCAATAAGCTGTGGCCCTGAGCAACTTTTTCTAACAAACAGAGTCTTTTATATGACATAACCAAAATGCTCTTTGTTTGCAGTTTATGCCAGAATGAGAATCTGTGTATATAGATCCAAGGGAGGGGAGGGGGGGCAGAAAATGTGGACTCTGCTCTGAACTGCGTTTGTAAACAAGACAAACATAATCAGCATCTCAAGAGCCACATCTGGCTCCAGTCGAGCTGAGCCTGGACTCTGATTGAGGGGCCCGGCAGGCTACATTGTTTCCTCAGAGATTGTTTTATAGGACGTCACAGGGGAAAAACTAAATGTATGGTATGTAAAACATTGCCATTTTGTGGAACAAACGCCTAAATACAGAAAGCATCATCACCTGTCAAAATGCCACGTTTGGCTATTATTATCATGTTCATATTACAGTCCATATGTAATATGTAATAAAGTGCCTGTGGCTATTGGTAAAAAGGGGAATTGTAGTCACAGATAGTTGTATCAAGTTATGTTTTCCCTGTGGTTTAACCTGTTGACCATCATGCTAATGTCAGACATGTGAGCAGTAGTATAGATTTTGAAAGCAGCAGAGAGAAATAAACGATTTAGAATACATTTTTGTGACATATCACAGTTGTTTATTTTACATCTATTTGCAGCAAATGGTCAATGTGATGGTTGCTGATTGACATTTTATACCTGTTTTATTGAAAAGAGTTTAACTTTTTCATTTATTTGCTCTTTGACATTTCTTTGTCAAAAAACAAGGACCGATTTCAAGTGTCGTTTCACATTATCTCTAAAATTACTGGCAATACACAGAGGTCCCTCGCACCACTTAACTCTCAACAATTCCTCAAAAAAAAGAATATGTGATTCTCAATGACCCCAAAAATGTCGTTTAGGACCACAGGATTTCCTGTATTATCTGTTAAGCAAACAGAAGAAATTTTATTTGAGAAGCCATAAGACTGTGAGCAACAGAAATAAAAGTTTATACTGTGTATAAATTCATAAAAACTTTTGCTCTTTTAGTACTTCTTGACATAATGCAATGATGACCTTTTTGGTGTTGGACAATGTTTGCCACTGCCATTAAATCTTGTTTTTATCTTTACATGGTCATATTTTGCATTTTTGGGTTGTTTTTTATGCATGTGGGTTAATTACCTCCTCCAAGAAGGTTATGTTTTCACCCGTGTCTCTTTTGTTGGTTTGTTTGTTTTTGTTTATTTGTCAGCAGGATTACACAAAAACTACTGTACCAGTTTGCACCAAACTTGGTGGAGGGATGGGCCACGAGCCCGGGAAGAACACATTAAATTTTGGTGTAGATCTGATTAAAGGGATCCAGAAATATTTAACACTTTCCTTAACATTGCAAGATAGGGCATTTTTAGCCTTGACAGAGGTATGCGCTCTACTGAGTGCCATTCTAGTTGTTTGTGTTTTTGTGAGTTTTTGTTTGCAAACCAATTTGTCTGAAATTAGCCCTCGAGGGACTGATAAAGTATTTTGAAGTGAACTGAATTTAGGGGGAGTGAGACCACAGGAGGCAGTGTAATTGGTGATGCCAACCTAATTTGTGGAATCACATAGAGTTTCATACATCTGTTCAGGAAAATGCATACTTCTGTAGTGACATGTTTGTACCATTACTTGCAGTAAGGCAGTAGTAACTTTCGGGGTGTTACTGTCTTCTTCTTTTTTTTTTCAGAGGTATTGTTGTAAAAAAAAACTCACCGCAACGGCCTTTAAAGAGAAATGAAACAGAACAGAACTTCAGTTTAAACATCTCAGTAGAAAAACCCAGCGAATGTCAGATAGGGTTTCTGGCTTGTATTTAGCACACAGCGTGAAGTCACAACATATACACAGAGCACAGTTATAGCTCTCCAGAACTGTGTGTAAAAACCATTGTGCTGCAGGGAGTGAGCCCCAAACAGGCCCCAGAGGAACCCTCCTTTTCTTTTTTTTTATAGGAAAGGCTTTAATTCATCCAGACAAACCGAGCCATCATTATATTTAACAGAGTATCATAAACATTCCTGTATGCTGGATGTAAATGGTAAATGTGTCTGGTTAGATGGATGGGTGGGTAAACACAGGGACTTTGTGACTTTGCAACACATGCACATACACAGGCAAATCTCCGATGCAGGGACACCTGTATGAATCATAGGCATAAGTTGGAATGCACCTTGTGCTACAAGCTAGCCTTGTATAACAACACTCTTTCTTTCTCTATGTTATGATGATTTGTTCATAACATAACCATAATGTCATTTAGCAAAGTAGTCTGATATTTTATTTCGTCCCATAGTGGTTAAGGGTTTTGTTTTTTTTACAAGTTGAGTCCAGGCCAATTTTAAAACAGATTAAGTCCAAATGGACTCAAGAATGAGTTGAGATCTAAACCTACAAAAGTTTAAACCAAGCTTGAACAAGGATTTAACCAACAACCCTTCAATATTTGAATATTTTTTGAAAGTCAATGATGATATAACTTCAAGAATCACTCAGACAGTTGTGCATGTTAAGATTAAAGTGCAAGATCCCGTAAAAGGGGTAATATATTTTTAAGTAGTGGGCAGATTGTAAATTACATTAATGCTTGACATACACGTGGAGAATTTTTTACACTTAATATTGTTCTCAATTCTAAACATACCTTACAATTTAAAAAAATAATGGTACATCACGCACTACTCTGTCTTGTAAGAAATGCTAGCTTCAGTGGTTCTGGACATATTTCCAGAAGCCATTCTTCCATTTTGATAGACCATGAAACCCTCACCCCACGTAAGCTTAATGGTTGGCAATTTACAGTAAACAGGCTGCTACTCCTATAGTACAACACAACTTCTAACTAGGAGATGATACATTACTGTAGACTTGAATCAAATCCTCTCAGCCTTTTGTATTGGATTCCATTAGTGTTTAGAGGTGAACCTAATAAACTGGTAACTGTTAGCACGGTGCTGCTAGCTAGTGAGATGATCTTGCTAATGTTTAAGAGCTAGTTGAGTGAACTACACCCTTGCAGAAGAGTCACTCACCCATCACCAGCCTGTATATCTCCATGGGATACCGCAGTAAAGATGAAGCCCTGAAGGAAGACCACATACCTCTGTGTGTGTATGACTGTAATTGTGTTATCAACAAGTTTATATATATATGTGTGTGTGTGTGTGTGTGTGTGTGTGTCACAGAACAAGTATCAATGGAACTTTTAACATCGAAGACACCCATTTAGCACTCTCTATCCTCCTCTACCAGTTACCCTCTTTTTCTTGTAGCAAACACTGGCTTTACCAAGTAAAGCAAGGTCACAAAAATGATCTTTGTCTAAAACACATTGTGTGCAAAGCTTCTGCTAACAAAACCTCGTCATCTGGTCTGCATGCTTACAGGAATGGACCGAGGAAACCTGGTTTTGGATAGAAAAATAAATAAAACGTGTGTGGTATGGAAAGTAGGCTGTGGCTGAAGGGCAGTGGAAATGGATGGGTATTGGCCCAGAGCATTGGTACAAGTGTATGTGTGTGTATCCGTGCATGTCTGTGCATACATGTGTGAGTTTATGTATGTACAGCCATACGTAATTCTTGTGTCCTTGCCTGTGGTGAGTGTGTATGCTATTCTGTGTCTTGTGTGTCACCAAGGCAAAGTGGCTAATGATACTGATTATTTCTTGCTGTCAGACAGGACATCCTGCTTGCACTGAGGGCCATGTGGGGCTATGGCTGATGACCTCAACACATGCTGTGACTCTGAGAAAAAAATCCTGACTTAATAAACGCTCCGTGCACACATCAGTGTTTGGCTGCAGATGCCAAATAACAAATCACCCAGATCTCACGGTTGCCATCCTGAATTCTACAAACCATTTTGGCTCATATTGTTTCCACCATTTTAAAGACAGACATCAGAAATAAAAATAAATCCCAAATCACTTCAGCCCTCAACAACCATTATATCAGTCTTTGCTGAAACCCAATAAGAGCCAACACAGCCGTCTTCCACCCTTTGTTGCGAATGAACATTACTGTAACTAAAGCTTTCGTCACGTTTATCTTAAATCATCACGATGGGACAATTTAAAAAATGAAAATGAAAACATTCATCTGATAATGTTTGTAAACTATTTAGTATTTAAAAACAGACTCAAACTACACAAATAATCACATCAATGGATACAAAATAAGCATTTGATAAAGTTAGTTTGATTAGGTGAACTCTATTTCATTACAGAGATCATCACACAGAACTTCACACTTTGTTGGGGAACCAGACATTCTCTCCTTCTTTATTTGCTATCTATGTGGAGCCAGCAATACCCACAAATTTACACATAAAACATAAAATTAACCTTTATTAACCATCTTTCTGTACTTAAAAGCTCCCTTCATCTTGTTTCAGAAACAATTCTCAATGTATAAAGTATGAAATGAGACTAGCCAGCATAGACACATTATGCCCACCAGTTGACTTTATCTGGGTAGCAGTCACTTGGTTTTGTAGCAGTTGATATATTGAAGTGATTCTGAAGTGGTTTGTCTGTGTGAGTGTATATGTATGTGTTTGTATTGTGTATTGTGTATAGTATATACTGACATCTGTTTCCCTCTGGGTCAAGGGTGGAAAAACCTCTGGTCTAACCCTAACAGATGACTGATGGAGTCCAATCAGGGTCTTTATTTGAAGAAGGGTATATGGGTCTCTGTGTTTGGGGCACACTGCAGTGGACTCAATGTAACCCTGTCTGTTCAGCACCAGACCTCCTCTTTCCAAGTCTTTACAGTCCCCTAGACTGAGACGCAGCCCGCATTTCACAAAATGTTTCTGGAAATGGTTTCAGGGTTTGAGGCCTCACTGAGTGTCAATTGTAATTGAGCAAATAGTATGTGCATAGTCTATGCGCTTGATGTATGTGGGTGTGTGTGCTCTGTTTGGTGTTGTAGGTAATTCTTTCACGCATGTGTACGCATTTCTACAAATATGCTCATACTACCATACTTGCAAATCATGAGGTTGTCTAAGAGACCGTGTCACATATTTTGTGTTTGAATTTGCATGGTTTCTGTGACTCATACAAACACAGAGACACATCTGCCTTGTATGTGTGCAACCTGCATTTGTTTTTGTGATTTTGTGTGTGTGCATACACATGACAAATGCTGTTCATCTGTTTGGGTGTGTGTGTGTGTGTGTGTGTGTGTGTGTGTGTGTGTGTGTGTGTGTGTGTGTGTGTGTGTGTGTGTGTGTGTGTGTGTGTGTGTGTGTGCGCACTCTCGTGCACTTGCGGGGATGTGCTTTGTGGGGTTAAATGAGAAAGAAAAGGATCCTCCACAGAGATGATGCCCTGAGGACGGACCGATCAAACCTTTTATTTGCACCTTTTAAATGTTTGCTTGAGATGAATCTAAGCTACATGAGTGGCATTCAGAATCCAGTGTGTCGACATCATCGACAATTTGGAGTTTGTAGGTTTCCATCCAACAGCCTCATTGGCACATAAAGATCAAGTACTCCAGGTCTGTATATATATATATATATATATATATATATATATGTATATGTATATACGTGTATGTATATACAGTTTATCGTACAACTTAGTTCACTATTGAAAAGAATGTAACATTGATATATATCATTTTTCTATATACATCATCATCATATTATGTCATATATATACAAAATCTATCAAAAAATTCTGTTTTGCAGAAAAGTTCACCTTGGCCTTTGCAAAGCACACACACCAGCATACTAACAGGTGCAAAAGTGTTTTGAAAATCCTATTACAATTTTTGTCGAAGAGAAAAGGTTTCATTCATGGTTGATGGTACAAAGAAAAGCATTCTGTTTGGCGAGCTAGCTGACATATTTGCAAATAACACAGTAATCTCCCCATGGCGGGCCAAACATGCCAGTGTTTGCTTACTTATTCCACATAAAAGAACAGCTCGATCATTCACTCTCATACATAAGCAAAGGCAAACATTCCCTTTATTGTGCAGAATTCTCTCTTTCTCTTTCTTTCATTTTCCCCCCTTCCTTTCTGAGCCCAGGAAGCGCGCACTCATACCCTCACCCCGGAACAAGCCTGGAGGTCTTCAGACCACACACACAGAGCAGTGCAAGGATCTCTCCCTGACTTTCTTTCTTTTTCTCCTTCCTTTCCTCCCTCCCTACTTCCTATCTCATTCCCATATTTTATTTGGTCACTCTTTCTCTATCATTCCCACTTCTTCATAAATCTCTCTCTCTCTTTCCACATTTCACGACCTCGCAGACCAGGCCGGCCTGTTGCTGAGTAAAGGTTGTGTGCCTGCTGTTGCATGTCTGTATCTCCACTCTGGTGGTGAGCTCTGCGCCTCTGTTTGTTTGAAAATGCTGATGTGAACTGTAGAGAGGACGGTCACATAGTATGATATTTGTGCCTGTGAGACCACCCAGCCAGCCAGGCAAAGACACAAGGAGTTTAGGCTTTATTTTTCAACGCCTCCGCTGTTCCCAGGGCCTTAGAGTTGAACGAGATTAATCCCTCTCTGTCATCAGTATGTGTGATTATGACACAGCTTGGATAGTATTCAGTTGTGTAACATCCAGGTGAAAGACAGGATGTGCAAACAGAGTGTGTCTTTATTGATTAAGCAGAAAAGTTTGAGTCACAGGAAACAGAATTTGTTAAAGCAATTCCCTCTAGTGGCCGTGGAAGAAAAGTCAAGGTAAAGAAACCTAATGTCCTTGAGAAGTTCAGTGGCATAGGCCAGTAATTCCCAACCATACTTATACTTATACTATACTTATACTTACTTACACTTCCCCCTGGGGTATAAGTACCCCAGAGGGAAGTTCTGCAGTTGCCAACTCCGGGCACATGGAAAACTCGACTAAATGGAATATATAGAAATGAATTATTTGAAATAAAATCCACATAAAATATGCCCACATATATGTGTTAAGGAGGAAAATAAACAGCTAGACAGGATTACAAGTTTGTATGATGCTGATCTTTAGTATATTGACAGGGACCAGTAAGCTACCAAAACCAGCTCACAGTACATACCTCTTTGTATACAGTCTATGATTCTAACACATTGACAGCGTCTATTGCAATTGAGATTGCATGAAAACTATTTGGCAAGCTAGAGGTTCAGGTTTTAAACAGTTGAAGTAATTAATCAAAAACAGTGGAAATGTCCAACCTCTGCCACCCCAAATGGTTGTATGCAAACTTGACCAAAGCAATTCAATGACAATTCATCTGAATGAAAAAAAAAAAAGTAACAATACCCACTTTTATAATGGTGTTGATTAAAAACTGAAATCCATTCAAATGATTCGATTTGGAAAATGATGGGTGGTTTTGATGAAGGGGTACTTGAGCTCGTCTGCCAGGAGTGTGAGCGTGCATGAGACACTAAAAATTGGGAACCACTGGTGTACGGGATTCTCTGTTGTCAGCAGCATCTCTGAGACTACTGCAATCCACAGTCAATTCTCACACAAGGACAGCCGTAAACCACTCGAAGATAGACAACCAGATTCACAATGTGTGGGTACACAACAGTTAGTGCATGTCAAAGTGGTTAGATCTTGTCTTTTTGTGTGAGTGGAAAGAGTTCATTAAGGCTTCTTAGAGGAGGTATAAAGGCATAAATGGCCTTGACCCGGTTGGGTCTGAAATGGTAGCTGATACTGTGGATAAGGAGGACTGAGCATCGCGTTGGGTGGCACCATGTGTGAGCTGGGGATCTGAAGCGTCTCCAGACCACACACAGGCAGACTGGGAGAGGGAGGGATGAGTGAAGGGAGGGAGGATATGGAGAAGTAGCAGAAAAAGGAGGAGAGGGAAAGGAAGATAGATAGTAGGAGAGAGATGGGGGAGTTATGGGTAACTGTTGACATTAAGTCACTATGAGCACTAGGGCAATGTGACTGTAGATCAGTTACTTTGATGATTGTGTGTGTGTGTGTGTGTGTGTGTGTGTGTGTGTGTGTGTGTGTGTGTGTGTGTGTGTGTGTGTGTGTGTGGTCTAGGTATTGCTCATGGTATGTTGTGTGGACCTAAATCTGTTTAAACAGACATATTATGGGGAATTTCTTACTTATGGGGACAAGAAGCAAGTCCCCATAATGTAAATCATAAAATTTTAAGGTGACATGTTATATGGTTAGCGTTAGGGTTTGTTTGTGTGTGTGTGTGTGTGTGTGTGTGTGTGTGTGTACCAGTGTATTTGTGCCTGTGTGTGTATACACTATATATACTGTATGTCTGGGTTCTCATAACCAATGCCCATGTGCCAGCCAAATCATACAAAGTTTTCTCTACAAAAGCCTTAATTTTCCGAACTAAATTTTCTTGCTGTCTGCCATTTTGTCAAAAACAAACAAGTTTGAACAAATGAGAAAAAAAAGCATGTAATTCCTTCAAGATATTTCAAACACAACGAAACAGCCCAAAACCTAAACATTGCTGTAAAATTAATGTTGTTCATTTGTGTTCCCTTCGTAGTCTCATTTGAGTGACAAGTTAATGTTATTGTCAGCACATAGCCTCACCTTTAGCAATGATTTTTCCATCTAGGGTGTAGAATCTGAAATGCTTCCTCCCATTACATCTCGGCTGATTTGGTGTCAGGATTATCCGTTCTGCATCCATTCAGTTGGTATTTTTCTCTATTATGCATTAGCAAAGGAACAATAATACCCTGGGCAAAAGTGCATGCAGTGTGTTAGACGGAGAGTGAATTCTAGAAACAGCCACTGCCGGACTACAAGGCACAGCCTGTTGATCTTATACACTGAATTCAAACAGGTCATTACAGAGCAAATAATTAATTCCTTTCCCCCATAATTCCAATTTAAATTAAAAAGTGAAAGCCTTACTATCTAACTTTTGCTAAGTGGTTGCTAATATTTTCACGTCAACTTATCATGTTGATATAAGTATGAGTATATAGGTTGTACCAGAATAGTCTAATGTGTCCAGAGGCCTCAAAACTGTTGGATGAGTAGTGGCACTAAAAGAAGAAGAAGCCTATAGAAGAAGTATAAGACGTACAGGATAATATCAGTGTATGTTATCCTGCAAGACAGCTGAGTAAAAGGGCCCTGCTACATTACTACTATTTAAAGACCATATTTCTTTAAACTATTTCCCAATAGTCTGCTTTGACAGGCCCAACTGCAGTACCGCTGACAGATTTAAATAGATGATATCCTACAGTATCAAAGTAGTAATATAAAGGAAAATGGAAAAAATGACAAATATGCCAATAAATAGAGATTTGTATATCATTTGAGTTAGATCCTGTGTGCCTTGTGGGGCCTTTCTCTGTGATTCACTGTAAAGTTTTCCAGCTCTGACTTGTGTAATAGAGTAGAGTGCAGTGCAGACATGAAGGAGAAAGCAATGTGTGCTAAATGGTCCATAAGCGTGGCTTGGCCTGGCCCTGCAAGCTCCTCTGGACCCCATATGGTGATTGTATGTGCGCTACATGCATGGACGCATGGCCTAGCCCTCAGCAGTACTGCTCCCCACCAGTAAAACACATCGCTATTTTACACACACATATACATTCACCCACTCACACAAGTGTCCCATTCAGCTTCTATCTCTCTTCATAAACAACAACTCCTGCAAACAAAATCCCTCCAATCAAGATTGCAATGTACCCTTGTCTGCACATCTCCCCTGTAGGAACTGAACTACTACAGACACCACGTTGTACTCCCCTGATCCTGATTGTGAAGTGGGGAGTGGAGGGGAACATAATTGCATGCTTAAACGCCTGAGAAACGGACGTCCAGTTCTGCTGAGCTGGTGCTTTTTGTGTGGCCTCATTGTTGGGACGTGCAGTCATGCGGCTCTTTGAGTCCCTGTCGGTGTTCATGTTGGGTGAGGGGTGGTTCAGAAGAGTGGAAGAGGGGGAAATATTGTCTAGCGGCCAAATATTTCATTCCAAGACCAACCACTTTGTGCCTGTTCACCATGCCTGGCAGGAAGAGGGTGGCTGTGACCAGAATGGAGTAAAATAGAGACAGAAATTGGAGGCTCTTTTCTCTCTCTGTTGCATTTCTGTCCCGTGGTCTAACACTGTTGTTTTCAGCCATTTAATCAGCTGTTTTAAAGGGCCTGTGCGGCCTTTGATAATAAGACAGAAACTACAGAAATAAAAGTATGCGCACATCGTATACAAATGCACACACATGTACCGACGCCACAGTCAGTTAAACTTTCTGGTTGATGTGCTTAGTGTGGCCGAAGTGGACAAACAAAAGGCTCCTCTATGGGGTTGCAGTGTAATGAGAGGCGGTTTGATTGTAAATATGTTGCTCTACAAAGTTTTCCATCTCACTGAAGGACAATAGGGACAAGCCATCAAATTCAGGTCATCATAGGCTTCTACGTTGTAAATCAGCTCACTGAGCAGAATCAGTTGTGTCATCACGGCTGTCTGTGGCCTAAAAGTGGTCGTCAGAGGTAGCAGGATTCCCCAGTCAGAGGTGGCCACTACTGCAACAGCAGTGACACTGATGAGGAACAACAAAGCAATTAACAAGTGGTTTCTTAAACTCCCAGTCTCCCAACTAATTGCTTGTAGGTCTCAGATCTCTGTGACATTCTTGGAGAATTCGAGCATCAATGGTTGTGTGTAAGTGAGTTCCTCAAAAAAAAAGAGGAAAAGACAGAGACAGCGTGTGACGGAAAAAAGTTGGCGCGATAGAAACAAACAGCATTGTTTTCAGAGATGTTTGGAAGAGATTCAAGGTTTGTACAATTTGATTAAAAAATATTGCAGCGATTTTATTGCCTCCAGCCTTCCTGAATAAACTGAATTTACAGCGACTAGCCCTTACGTTAAGAATCCCAGGGATTGCTGAGGATGATAATTAAGACAGAGATAAGATGATAGCTGCATTTGAGAAATTGTTAGTCTTCCAGCACAAGTCAAAGCAACTTGGAGTCTTCGCAGCATATGGAAAAGAATAGATAAAATATGTGGGTGTCAATCTTGCATACACTGTGCCTGGGACTAGGACTAGTCCATTATCTAGAGATGTCATCATGTCAACAAGTCAAGGACATAAATGAAGATATTAAGTCAAACGATTATTAAAATGTTTTTCTTTTAAAGGAGAAAGATGCCTTTAAAAGCAACGTCAGTTTTTCAAAACGCAGTAAGGTCTGCAGAGAAAAAAAATCCCTTAGAACAAAACAAGCAAACAAAACTGAACAGTTAACTATCGCCATTATGTGCAATAACTGGTACAAAAAACAGAAACGTGTCCCAGAGTAAGAAACATAGATGCAATAAAAAAAAAAAATCTGTATTATTTCCTTTGTAACTCACCTCAGAATCATCACATTCAATCACATGAAACTGTATTTAGTATAATGATGTCCCAACTACTTTAGTCGAGTTAGATGGCAAGAGATGAGAGGAGCAAAAAGTAGCCAAACATCATAACCAATAGGATTTAGCCCTTTTGATTAAAAACCATGTGGGTCATGTTGATTTGAAACATGTGGCATCATATCAATTCAACTGTTTTCAGCTTCTTTATGTAAAGAAACACACACCATGCATGAACTGTTAAGAAATTAATGAGATGGATAGGAAAGCAAGTGAATGGCAAAGATAGAGAAGACAGATGAGAATGAAAAAAGAAAAGCATGAATTATCAACCTAATTTTCCATCTCCGCAATCAATGCTTATGAAGCTGAAACTGTCATTTTTGGCATGGTAGTAATTGCTTTTGGCCCGTGGCAGACTCTCTGACTCATGAGAGAGAGGCGGTGGAACACAGATGGAGCCCCTGTAAGCAGGACAAGACTTCAATTCAGGTCTTCCTCTCCAACCACTGATTATGACCAACAACAGAAGTTTAGCAAACGTCTGGTCAAACACTATGTTTTTTTCAAATCAAACCTCGATTCAGCCAAATTAATCTGCCTGAGATGAAAGCTATGGCTGCAGGAAACACCTCGTCCGGAGAAACAAGTTTGCTTAAATCAATCCAGGTAGGCTTCAGGAAAGCCAGTGGGGAAATTTCATGGTGGATGCAAGAGAATGCACTCTCCTGACCTGATTAGAATAAATTATGAAACAGTTCCCTTTCAGTCTTTAGAGATGATATATGAATTGTGATTAATCTGATTTTAAAGAGGCATCTCAAAAACAGAAACACACACAAAAGTGATATAGCTGTGTTACGTACATTACATGCTGCAATTAAGTACTTTCGACTTTAAGTACTTGTACTTTACTTGAGTTTCTTCGATTTTGTGTTTCTTTATACGCATAATCCACCAGACTTCAGAGGAAACTTTTATTTTTATAAAGCGACAATCACTGGAAAACAAATCTACAAATAAAATTTTTTGCATTTTTATAGACTAAACTACCCAACAATATATGAATAAGTTAAAATTAACCTCCCACTTCAACCAGGTACAGCAATAAAACCCTGCTTAAACTTTCATTCATCTAATCCAAATATATTATAATGTAATTCATTATGAGTACTACATTGAGTTCTACATTATGAGTACTCATACTGTTAACGCTTTAAGTACATTTAGCTGATAATACTTTTGTACTTGAATAAAAAATCTGAATGCAGGACTTGAGTATTTTGCACTGTGCTGTTTCTATTTTTACTTAAGTAAAGGATCTGAGTACTTCTTCCAGAACAGCTAAATAGATGCATGTTTGCCTTTTTTTTGATTTGTTGAGTAATTACAAATTTTTCTGTGAAAAGTTGTTCTTTGTCCCACGGGCTGAAGATTCAAGACTCAAAACACGAAAACGGCGAGAGTGGCTTCAACTTGTATGTCAGATGGAAAACTTTTGTGTCTTGTATTATATCGATTTTTACATTTCGACCTAAATGGGAAAAATTTGTTCAGTTTGGGATAAAGTCTGGGTCTGTAGTGTTTAAAGTTTTTCATAAAATTGAACATATAAAGTTTTTCATCTAAACTTAGCAGGAAGCAAAGCTACATTTAAGGTTGAAACCTAAGACTTCATTTGAGAAAATAAAACCAAAGCCCAGCAGAGCCCACCTGACACAGTCACTCAACAAAATCAGCTAGTCATCTGTGAAAATGAGGAGAACTTGTTATCTGCGGCCAATAATCTATTTATCCCAATTCTATCTGCTTGAGCGGTAATGTATTACTGCAAATGAGGCCAAGGAAGCTTCTTGTGGTTCAGTGAGAGAACAAGTGTGTATGAGATCCAGTGCAGTATGTAAACCATTTGACAAAAGTGTTTGGGCTTTCTTTATGAGAACATCTGCAGCAGCTGCCCTATAAATTCCCAGTGTTGAGAAAACAGGAACAAAAAGTTCCTTTCTGTATGGCAGTGTACCATGGCAAGAAGCGGACCTTGTCGTTCCTCATCTGGAGCACCAAAGCTAACGTTTAGGGAAAGTCAAATCGGGGATGGAGAACTGAGACTGTGTGTTTACAAATCTGTTCTGCATAGCGGCAGAAAAGCTTAAAGTGACCTTATCGATGGCTTTCATATCAACCCCAGACGACAGACAAATTTATCTCTTTGCCTTGCTTTTACCGTATTGCTAAAGACCAGCAAGTCTCAGGTCTTTCAAGCATGTTTACTGAACTGCATCCTTTACTTTCACCTTCTGTCAAGACTTTGGTGTGTTATTCTCTTGACGGTTGAGCAATATTGGTTGATATGATGGTGCTGTTGTATTTCCTCTCCAAGAATCTCTTGAGTGTCAGTGCTCTGGTAGCGTCTGCACTTTACACTTTTACCCCAGACTTGGACATAGATCTTTTTTAAAATTTCTCAGGGCTTTATGGGTAAATACACGCACCAAGTATTTAATGACATTGTCCATATAATCTATGATAAAATCTTAGCAGTTTCATTACTTTCAGTGAAATTAAGTAAAATGGCAATCAGACCAGGAATTATGCACACATATTCACTGATATTTTATGAATTAGGTTATACAAACTCAAAGTTCAAAACAAACAACAAAAATACCAGTAGGCAATACCAAACAATAACTGAATCAAATTACAGTTGTGCAGTTATAATAATATTAATTACATATGGTATGATAAAATTTCGCAATTAATAATATTTTACATAATGGTACATGAGCAGCCTGCACAAGATACTGTAAGTAGCAGCAGTGACATTAACATATTTTGATTGTTTTTACGTTTTTAAAGAACGCTGATAAATATTATGAACATTATTGCTATTATTTCACATTGACTGTGACTCAAATTGTATTCCCTTTTTTATTTTTTTTAATTAAATCAGTGAATATACTTTCGTTTTATTTCATGGAAGGGTAATTTAGATTCTATGCAGCACTTTCAATACAATGTTCGACAGTGAAATTTGTTAGGTGGAAAAAAACGAGCGAACCATGAAAACATCCATTATTTAAAAAATATTTCGGAAATGGATTTTTAATTTGTAGCGTGGAGTGTTTTTTTTATTTTATTTTTTTACTTGACCTCAGTGAAATACATGGAAAGTGCGGTTCTCGTGGTCAAAATAGATAAACATTCAGCAAGATTCAGTGGGGCTGCAGTTGCTATGCTGTGTCTGTCTGTGTTTTCTCTGCCAGATAATGATCATAAACTGCAGGGAGGATAAAGTATGAGCGACTCACTCAGGGTGATATGACTAACATGAGCTCTTTTTTTCTGTTCTTTTCTAACTGTAGCGTTTTCCCTTTGTTGTAAATGAGGGCTAAGCTAATCAAGCTAGCTAACAAGCTATAGTGACTTTTCCTCCACAGGGAAAAGACCAGAGAAAATACATACAACGTATCCTGATGGCTTCAACTTCTGCAGCTGAAAAAGGTTTGGAAGGCGTGTTTTTATTTATTGCTACATTGCTGTTGGTCACTGTTTTCCAACCCTCGACGATAAATAAAAAAAGTGCAGTTAGCTCACATCTCCTTTATCCACTGTCGTTAACGTTAACCTGCTTCTCAGTGATACAAACGAATGAGTGATGAGACTTATATGATTGGTGGGACAAATTACTATATTAGATGGAATTAGCTGATATTTTATATAGTATAATGGAGTATAATGGAGGTTAAATGTCCCTTAGTCCCCTCCTGTAAAAATATTATTTCTTTTTACATTTTCTGTTCTCATGTTCTCTTTGTGCCTTTGATGAGGGAAGTAGAGCTGCAGCGATTAGTCAATGAATTGACTAGTTGACTGACAGAAAATTATGGGGCGTCGATGTTTATAATCTGATAATAATTTTAGTCGTTTTCTTTTATCAAAATGTTAAATATTTGCTTCTCAAATGTGATGATTTGATGCTTTACTTTGTCACATATGATAATAAACTGGATATCTGGGTTTTGGACTGTTGGTCAGACAACACACGACGTTTGAAGACAACACCTGTGTCTGTGGGAAATTATAACAGACAATGTTCACTATTTACTGTTTGTTTTATAGGCAAATGATCAATCGATATTGAAAATAATCAGTAGTTGCACCCTGAGAGAGAATTATTGTTATATGCTTAAGAGACTGTATGTTGCAGAAAGCAAAGTAAATTAATACAATATCAACATAATTTTACAGCGTGGCGTGGAGGTGACAATTGTCTGGCTCCGAACCCAAGAGATGGCACCCTGCAAGAAGGCACCATCCAGAGACTTGCCTCCACTTCTCATAGTAATGATACCGCAGCATGGGTGATATTAACTGATCATAGTAAAGATGCAGACGAGGAGGAAGAAGAGAAGGAGGAAGCCATACCTGTCTCAAAACCCATGAGACCAGACTTGAATCATTTCACCCAGGAGAAACCGGTGTTTCCCAGCAGTATTTCAGATCCCAAGCTATGTGTCCCATTAGAGCTGAGTGATGTTGATGGAGACAGAGTCCCTTATCCCATCAACAGATACCTGAGAGATTATCAAAGGGAAGGCATCAGGTTCATTTACAACAGTTACATCCGTTCCAGTGGTTGTATCCTGGGGGACGACATGGGCCTTGGAAAAACTGTACAGGTAAAAAGTTAATTAGCTGCAAAACTGTTTTTAGACTTGTAAAAAGACTGCAATACTCTTCACATGGCTCTATCGCTTTTGTAGTTTTCACCTGTTTGATCTTCTCTTAGGTCATTGGTTTTCTTGCTGCTGTGTTGCACAAAACGGGTACTTGGGAAGACATCGAGAACAACAGGCCTCAGTTTCTGCAGAGTCAGATCCCCACCAAGCAAAGTAAACCCAACAAAGTGGGTACTGACATATGCTACTTATATAAAGATATGTTATGAATCATAAAAAAAAACTTGTTAGGTGAAATGAAAGACATTTTTTAAAAATACCAGGTGTGTTCAATCCATAGCAATAGCATAAAACCACAAATAGAGTATTGATTTATCATCAGTATGATTTTGGTGTTTCTATGATCTGGTCTAGGTGTTCCTCATTGTCGCCCCACTGTCAGTGCTTTATAACTGGAAAGATGAACTGGACACATGGGGTCATTTTCAGTGTGTGGTGGTCCACGGACTGAGGAAAGAGGAAGAGCTGGCTCGCATTAAGAAGGGACGCATTGAAATTGCTCTCACCACCTACGAGACTCTGCGCCTTTGTCTGGATCAGTTTAATAAGTAAGAACCATGCTCAACACACACAAGCAACAAATACCATAAATGACATGTTTTCTTTGTACTTGCATTTTATTTGTATTTTTAAATATGTTATAAATTAATTTTTGTAACTTTATAATTTTCTGGTACTTAAAGACTGTGAATACAAATATACCTGTTCGCCCCTGCAGCATAGACTGGTCTGCTGTGGTTGTGGATGAGGCCCACAAGATAAAGAATCCAAGTTCTCAGATCACTCAGGCCATGAAGGGGCTGAAATGTAAGGTCAGAAAGCTTGATGTTTGTGTTATTATTTCAATATGTAACTGGTAATAACTAGCGTCTGTTTGGATTTAGTGATGATGGAGAGTGTAGATGATGTTTGTCTTAAGAAGTGTGAATTCTGCACTCAAGCAGTCCCCATTTCTGCTGTATTGATAATATACTGAATTGTGCAAACGGCATCATAAACTGCTAAAAAACAACAGTAAGCTTAGCTTTGCGTTTGAATCAAGCTTGTGATGCCAGTTTGCACTTATATTTCCATCAGATCAGAATTGGTCTCACTGGCACCATCTTACAGAACAACCTTGAGGAGCTGTGGTGTGTCATGGACTGGTATTTTAAGAGACTTTTATATTACAACACATCTGTCATTTGCATATTTACATGCACATTTCGGTCATTTTTGTTCCCTGTCGAGGAAACAATGTGATTTAAATTTGCAACTTGTTGCTGAAAAAAATTCCTTTTAGCTTTCATACTTTGTGATTTGTATGCTGTTTAGGGCCGTACCTGGTTGTCTTGGCAGCTTAGGACATTTCAAGAACAAGTATTCAAATCCAATTGAGCAAGGGCAGAGGCACAGTGTAACCAAACGGGCCCTAGCTACAGGGAGGAAGAGTGTCAGAGCCCTTGTGAGGAAGATTTCTCATTGGTTTCTCAGAAGGACTAAAGCTCTCATCAAAGAACAACTACCTACGAAGAATGACAGGGTAAGATTGGTTAAGTCCAACCAGACTTTATCAATTTAATGGCTTTTTGTTCTCTGGAAACTCACAGTTCACCATCAACAGTGAACCATTATCATAATATTGAGATGAAAGTCTATGATCTATGGTGTCTCAAAGCATCCATCAAAGAAATTCCGTGTTATGTTTTGTCCCAGGTGGTTTATTGCTCCCTGACAGACTTTCAGGAGACTGTGTATCAGACGGTGCTGGATACTGAAGATGTGACGTTACTGCTGAGGTCTTCAGAGAAATGTGACTGTCAAAGTGGACGCACCCGCAGAAGCTGCTGCTACGAAGTTAGTTCACTCCTTTTACCCTCATGTGCCCCTATATGTCGTTAAATGTATTGGGTGAAACTTATACAGAGTGTACTACAGTAAGAACAAAGCATTAGAGCCTGCTACAATTTGCCAATTGATTGATAGGACCTTAAATTATCCTTTTGAATAAATCTCAAATGTATTTGGTTGAAAAAAAACAAGCACTGGTCCCTTTTAAATAATAATATTTTTTTTCTGTTGCAGACAAACTCTGGAGGTGTTAAAATGAAGGAGCTATACTTTAGTTACTTGGCTATATTGAGGAAGGTTGCCAACCACGTAGCACTTCTTCAGTCCACTGCAGGAACCAGCAAGAAACAGGTAGAAACATGTTATCCTGTAACTGGTTTAGTATACCAGTTCATTACTGCTATCTCCTGGACAAATTCTCCATAGTCCAACAGTTCATACCACATTTTTTGCATTTGGTTCACCAACACGACTAATTTGCATTTTCTAGGAAAAGTATTTGAGTGCCATTTGTCAGAAGGTGTTCCAAAGGTTTCCAGATTTGGCGCAAAGATGCAAGGATGAAGCATTTGAGACGTTGTCGGACCCTATGTACAGTGGAAAAATGAAGGTACAATTTAGGAACAAAGGCCCAGTCACCCGCTCATTATGGGCTGTTTCAGTTTGAATTAACACATCTGTATTCCTTTCAGGTTTTGCAGAAGCTGCTCAAATATTACCTGCAAAAGAGAGATAAGTTACTTCTTTTCTCTCTCTCAACCAAGGTGAGAGCCCTGTTTGTGTGGGTGCCTTGTGTGTATTTAAATCATGGAATATTGAATTTTTGTGTGCCAGTGACTTTGTACATGTGAGTGCAAAGATATGTTGCGTGAACGTTGGATAAGCAGCACGGCAAGATGTTTTCCTGTACTAAAATGATTTGATGCTCACAGTGATGCAATCCAAAAGAGATTTTATATGGTGTCAGAGTTGGAGCACAGTCGGTTTTAGAGTTTTACAGCCAGTCACATCCATTCAGCCTTTCACCACAGCAACAGGCTTGAACACACACTCTTAACTGCCATTGCTGTTAGAGCAGATGACTTGTTTACAGAAAAAAATAGTAGCAGGAGACATAGTTTTCTCATGACATAGATTAATAGGTAAGCCTTGGGATTTGCTAAGTGAGGGCAATTAGAGTTTTAACGATAATTAGACTCTGCAGAGTCTAATGGTTGCTGTCACCTGAGACAGCATGATAACATCTGTGGATGCTATGAGGTCATATTTTCATGCCCTTTGTTTTGCTTTTTTGGAAATCAGAGTTCATAGAGGGCAAGGCTCAGTATTACCCCTATAGTATAAATATACAATCCAGGGAATAATACTTTTTATTAAATTTTTTTTTTCTAAGCATCTACACTTTGTCTCTCATACAACCTCTTCACCGTGGCGATGAGTACATTAATATAATAGATTTTGAGCAGGACACTGTCAGTTTTTTACACATTGATTAATGTGCTCTGATTCCTTTATAATTGTTTGTTGTATTTTGAACCTATCAGGTGTTAGATGTGCTGGAGAGCTACTGCATGGCAGAGGGGCTGGACTACAGCAGATTGGACGGAACCACCAAAACCAAAGAGAGAGTCCAGATCGTCAAAGAATTCAACAGCTCCTCTCACATCAACCTCTGCCTGGTTTCCACCATGTTAGTGGAACAATAAATAAATAGATGGAGAAATAGTGTTTTTTTTATTTTCATATTTACATATCAGGCCTTTTGTGGCGCTTTTAACTAAAATGAAGATCTTTAAAACTATACCAGTACGGGAACATAATTAATACTGTGTTTGCTACAGTTATTTCTATTCCAACAATTTTTTTTTTTGTCAGTAAGTGTTTATTTCAAACATATTCAAAACTGTTATAACTGACTATTCGTTCCATCAGGGCGGGTGGTCTCGGTCTTAACTTTGTAGGGGCCAATGTGGTAGTGCTATTTGACCCCACCTGGAATCCAGCAAATGACCTACAGGCTATTGACAGGTAGGCTGCGGGTCACATTTTGACAGAAATTTTCTATTTCAGCTACAGATGTTTTACTGTATCTCAGTATTTTGTTTTAGCCTCCCTCAGTGAGATTCCAGAATCTGGTAATATTCTGTGGTGATTGATGTAATGTGCATTTTTTTGTACCACTACACCAGTTTGTATGCTTGATATGAATGTGCATATTCATATGCCCTTGCTGTGCGCATGTTTGTCCATCTGTCCTCAGGGCGTATCGTATTGGCCAGTGCAGGAATGTGACTGTTCTCAGGCTAATCTCATTGGGTACCGTAGAGGAGATTATCTACCTCAGACAAGTTTACAAACAGGTACCAGACAATTATGACCATATAATCATAAAATAATCTCAGTGAGACACTTTCCTTAATAACCAAAGTTTTACGTTTACAGAGGTAATCTGATTAACTACCTAAATTTGTATAGGGAAACTGAAGGAGGAGTTATTAACCTCGGGAACGTGGACTTAGATGCACAAATTATTACAGAATGATGCTCAGGCACAGTTTCCTAATAAAAGTAAACTGTACCTGAGCATCACAGTAGCCTCAAGTCTTTGTTGTCTTTCTAATATCGATTACATTTAGACACCAGTCACCAGCTCTTTAATTTCTTCACACCTACGGCTGATTCCACATGCTGGAATTTCACAAATGCTTTGTAAAGGATGATTTTATTTTCAACAGAAAATTTGGTCCAGTGCCCTACGTTGATATTTTCATAACTGCATGTCCATACATTCCCTCCTATGTTCCAGCAATTGCAGTGCTCAGTTGTTGGTAAGGAGACCTCCCGGCGGTATTTTGAGTCAGTGCAGGGGCATGGTGTCTATAAGGGGGAGCTGTTTGGGATCAAAAACCTCTTCAGGCTGCAGACCCAAGGGACATGTCTCACCCGCAAAATACTAAAGGTTAGATAGCTCTCATGCTGTTTACTGTTTGATGACGTTTTCTACTGTAGCGTACTGCCTCAACTCACCTCATCCCACTGACTCATATCATCAGTCACACTACAAGGTCTCACAAAGCTGTCAATAAACTTGTGCATTATTCCTATTCTTTGGATCGCTTATGTGGTCATATGGTCACAAGAGTAGTAATAGGGGGCCCTAAACTTTAAGTGGTTTTAGTATGATATAAGAAGTAAAGAGGCGCATGGCACCTACTGTTATTTCCTCTGAATATCAAGACTTACACACCTAACAACACAATGATATGCCTTTTGTTGATGATTGTGACAACAGTTAACTAATGTTGTACAATGAAATGTTTAATGTGTGTCTCTTTCAGCGAGAAGGCAAAGTGGAGGCCGGTGTAACCACAACCAGCACACACACAGGCGAAGAGAAGGAGGAGGGCAGGAAAGGAGTTAGCGTGAGTAACTGCTGTTCTCAGAGACCCAGAACATAGGGCACTCATCTTTCCCATCCCTCACTCCGTCTTCTTTCCCAGGCAGCCCACTCATCCTCCCATTCCCATGTGAAAGAGGGGATACCTCGAACAGGGACCTTCCTGTATATCAGTCATCCAGCCTATAAAATTTTATTAACATTTCCTTCGATTCTTCTCAGTCTTCCCATTCCCTTTGAGGGGTTTACTCCAAAAATGAGAAATTACCCATTTATGATAAATAACATCTCCTACTCTGAGGAAATTAGATAAATTATTTCACTTTTAATGGAAGAACATAGAGAAAGTGATATCCCCCTCCAATGTCTATCTTGTCAGTATCAAGTAGTCATCTCACTGTTGGCTTTAAGGTGGCTGTAAAAAGTTGCTAGTTTCCTCACTGTAACTGTGGTTAGCTTGAGACCAAGCAGTTAGAATAGTTTCATGTGGTGGAAAAAAGGAAGAAAAAGATAAATTGAGTTCTCAGACCACTCCTGCTCAGTATGTTTCAGCAGTTATATTTTCAGCAAAATATTTCTAAATATACTGATTTTTAATATCATGCTACTAGCATTTCAAAACTGGAAAGCTCCCCAGAAGTTGTGTATTTCCCTAAGCTATGAGTGTTTAGCATTAGCTTATTTTTTTCAGAGGTTTCTATGGAGGTTTTGATACTCTTTTTTTGACATGGAAACCTGACACCTTTGGAATCTATTGTAACTAACTGAAGCAGACCACAGCTCCTGTTCTTTTAAAGTGTGAAAGCTAAAAAGCGTTACAGCAACCTACAAAGTATTCAGTGCATAAATATTTTATACTCTTAAAAAAATTGCAGTGCAATAGGTTTTGAGAGGAGTACCACATTAAGACCTGGCGTACAGACAACATTTTGACTTTCAATTCTTGAGTATTTTAGTGAAACTGGACGATGAGGTTCTCTTTGTCTGCCTCCCACTTTCTCACCAATGCTGTGTGAAACAGCTGGATATAATTACTTGTTCTAATGGAGGCAGTGGGGCAGACCACACTGAAGACTATCATCTCCTCTCAGCTATTTATTTACACAGTGATACCCCTTATCATCCTGTTCCCAGCCAGGCTTGACCTGTGCAGCACACTGTCCTTTTTACAGTGCTGCTCCAATGAAGCCATTCAGTTTCTTACAGAAATGCAGAATACACTGGGGTGCCTTAATACACACAGAAAGAGGTTTGAGGCGTGTAAGCACATGCAAGCACTGCAGAACTGGGGAAGAGTAATCTAGTTGGCAAATTTTGTGAAATTAGAATCAATGTTGGTGGCCGCTCCCATAAAAGCCCATTCATAGAACTCCAGGAAATGTTATGACCCCTTTGTATTCTTCATATTACATCATGATGGAGGGCATGTGTCGCACTGATGTTTATTATGATTTATTGTTTCAAACATCTGTTTTGTATTACACAATGAAATGTCACATGGGTTGGTCCACTGAAAGATGGCATGAACAAGGGAAGTGAAGAATTAGTAGCCTTTTGATGAAATTTTGTAGCCAAGTCTATCTCAGGCAGTGTATATACAGTTTATTTATATTTTTCATATCAGTTTCTTGTTCTCGTACTACCCACCTTGTACCAATTTCTATGCAAATCTGTCCCCACTTTTCTTTAGCTGTTTGTTTCAACTGTTTGATTTAAGGAACCTGGAGATTCTCCATTTACAGAGGGCCTTGTACCAAATGATGAACCAGCGAAGGATAACAGAGATGTATCAAAGGTCCCCAGAGGCGTGCTGGACTTTAGCAGTGGGAGTGAAGAGGATGAGATTGAGCAGAGGTTTAAGAGAAAGGCCTCAAACCCCAGTGCGGTGGATGGCAACAGGAGCGGGAATGCTGACACTGGTCCTGGTCGAATGAGTCTCCTCCAGCACGGTTTCTCCAGATTCCTCGAAAGGATCAAAGAAATACCAGAGTTAGGCGAAGGGGACAGTAGTCCAGGTGTTGAAGAAAGCCCCTCTGACAAAGACACTGAGGATCATGAGAAATTAAGAAAGAATGAGTGTACCTCCTCTGGCATCTACAAGAGCTCCAATACAGGGAATGGTGCAGTCTGTCTACCGAAATTGGGAACAAAAACCTGGGAAATCTCCAGTGTATCAGACAGAGAAGACATAAGGAATGGAGCTGGGGGGAGACAAAATAGGGTTTCTCTGTTGAAAGAGAATGATGATGCTGCAAGAAAGAGATATGGTATGAAAGGGTGGACAAATGAGGAAATGACAGTAGATGGGGGGAGTGATAAAAACTCACCAGACAAAAAGCCCAACAAGCTCAAAACTACAGTTCCCACAGTACACCGCTTTGAGAGTTACTCTGATGAATCTGAGGATTTTGACCTAGGGGCAAGCACGTGGTCCAAGAAGGGCACATTCAATTCACATGGTAGAGGCCAAGACAGAAGCAGAAGACATCTTGATTGTAACAAAAAGAGGCAAACTACTAGTGTAAGGAACAAGGCCAGATCCAAACACACAGAAGCCATAGAGACATGCACATCTTCAGAGGATGAACACACCCCTTTTAAGAAAGGGAGATCTCACTTGACATCTCCACAGACAGAAAGATCTAGTGCTGACATGCCACAAGATGGGCAAAGAGCTGCAACGACAGAGAGAGACATAGGGATACCCAGAGCCGTTTCATTTACAGGTACGAAAAGTCAGACATCTCCAGCATCCAAAGGAAAGGATGGAACAATCGACAGTGTGCTAGGTCAGATTCAATAACGATTTCAATATGCCAATAACTTTTGATTAACTTAATTTCAAAATTAATTATGTATATTTCAATTTAAAGGGGGACTACAGGAGGTGGTGTATACCCACTCTAACCAGCGCGTGGTGGGTGGGAGCAAAGCAGAGGAGCTAATCAGTAGAGCTGCTGTACGAGACGTGTATGAACGCAAGATGTACTCTCAGGTCCCAGCCAATTTCCTTCTAGGCAACCCGGAGGTACATACCGCCGTAACATTGGTCTAGTTCAGTGATTCTTCAGACATATAATATCGTGGTTGTATCTGCCACAGCCTCAATCCAGCACTGTACCCCTGCATTGGTGGAGAGTAAAAAGTTCAGTTCACCCAAAATAAAAATTTATTAAAATTCCATATTTTCTTTCCTGTTACTTGGAATGTTGACAAGCTTTGGAGAAGAATTGGGATCACCTCTAACCATCCTAAATTTCATTAGATAAATCAAATTACATTTGAAAAAATTAGCAGGAATGTGCTTTTCAAGAAACGATGCGAGGATTATTAAATAAACCACAGGCCTCATTGTAGATGACATCAATTGAACCTGTTTTCTATCAAAGTGTGCCTGACAATTACATATTGGCATGCAGAATAAGGCTTGCCAGTACTCTATCAGTACTATGACATGAGAGTGGGTGTAAACACATACTGTTCTCTGTAGCTTAACTATAGCTCAGTGGTGCTAGATGAGTACCAGCAGTGGAGGTTACCTATCTTCAGTACAGTGGTCCATAATGCTATATGTTTAAATCCACTATCGTGTCAATATAATAAGCCTGCACATCTCAGCCACCGGTACCGTCTAGTGGAGAGAGACAGCTGGTGAGCACACTTTGAAAAATAACTTCAAATTACTGTGAACTAGTGTGGGTTACTTTTTTTGGATTTTTGGATTAGAGATCTTTCATTAGAATTTTTTAGGTGTGAGTATTTGGTATGATACAAATCAAATGTGATTGAGCGCTGCTGTATTGGGTTGAAAGCGGTCATTTTCACGAAAAGTATGTTCTGTTTAGCCCTTAGCTGGTCACTGCTTCTATAAAACTTCACTCTTGTTTGATTGTACCAGAGCCTCTCAGCAAGCCTGCCAGGCAGTCTGCCCTACCCTACCATAGACAGGCTGGAAAAGCCCAGTGTGGACCATCCAGTCACCTTCACCAGCAAGTGTGTGCACCACACCAAACACACCACCTTCATCATTGGAGAGACTCCCCAGGCCATACGCAGGTACTGAAAAGGGTGTCAGAGGAGGTAAAGTGAAGAGAAAAGGACAGCGACAGTAGCAGCTTGGGTAATGCAAGAAAGCGGAGAGGAAGACAAAAAGAAAAGGAGAGTGAGATAATTTATGGATTTACCATGAGAATAAAACACAAGAGTAAAAGAGGTGGTAGGTATATCTAAGGAAACTGACTGATTAGGGAGCCTTTAACGAAAGAGGAAAGAAGAAAAAGGAAAGTGGACGAAAGGAGGGAAGGAGGGCAGTTGTAAAAAGTGTAGTAGTGGGGAGGGAAGGAAAGAAGGGAGGAATTCCTGGCAGTGTAGGGAAGTGGGCCAAAACTCATCACAGATATAGTGTCGAGCGCCCCCACCTGGGCCTCGGGAATTGTGTGTGTGTGCGTGTGTTTAGCGAGAGACCACCTCTGAGCTTTCCCTTCCACCTATTTCCCAGCATCATGCCGAAGATTGCTCAGTTATGTTTAAGCTCAAGGAGCAGCAGTTTTCCCCTCCACAACCACAGCCCTCCTGAGACTAACCAAAAATGATCGCCTCAGGACTTCCAAACCCACACTGATTTATACACACACGTCCTAATAAGTTTTTACACACACGTACAGACACTAAGTACTCAAATACACACCTCTGTCCTGCTACAACAATTCCGCCCCCTACATTTACAAACACTCATATACACAAACACACAGACACCTTTGTGGCTCCAATCTCACTTCCCAAGGGGAAGACTTTATCTCTGCCCAGAGGCTCAACAGGAAGTGGAAATACACACCAGTTATATTGATATCCCCTCAATGAACCTTGCAGTTTAATGATGTAAATCCACATGCACGTCATGTTTTACTGCTGTTACTTTTATTTATTGTTTTTCCAGTGAAAGCCACAAATGGTAATAACACCAGCATAATGCTGCTGTACCACCAGTGACTTAGAAGTATTTCTGTCCCCGAGTCTGGTTAGACCAAAGTTTTAATGACTGCCTAGGAACTCAGGAAAAACACCTCATACTGCATGACTGTCTGGATATGAGCCTGAATACATGGAGAACTATTCATCTTAGGCTGACGAGCCAGCAGAATATCTGATTAATAGTATAGGCCTAGTGGCTTTTTAAAGATATTTTATGTGGAACTTAAATTGCCTTACAGTATGCACACGTGCCAAATTCTGGCCTCATACTACCTTTACATGTGTGAATATGATGTAAATTCACAGGAAACTAGCAGAAGATATTAGATATAAAACATATTGTTATCTTCAGTGTCTAAATATATTTTGGTCATACAATTAGATGAAAAAGTAATTGGACAGTGACACAATTTTTGTAATTTTGCCTCTGTCCACCACCACAATGGATTTGAAATAAAGCCATCAAGATGTGATTGAAGTGTAGAATTTCAGCTTTAATTCAAAGGGTCTAACAAAAATATTGCTTGAACTGTTTAACTTAACTGCCATTTTTATACGTAGTCCAACATTTTCAGAGACCCAATAGTAATTGGACAAACCAACATAATTCTAAATATAAGGATTATTTTTAATACTTGGATGAAAATCCTTTGCAGTCAATGACTGCCTGAGGTCTGCAACCCATGGACATCACCAAACTCTGAGTTTCCTCCCTTGAGATTCTTTGCTAGGCCTTTACCACAGCCGCCTTCAGTTGCTGCTAGTTTGTGGGTCTTTCTGCCTTCGCTTTCGTCTTCAGTAAGTGAAAAGCATGTTCAGCTGGTCTGAGGTCAGGTGACTGACTTGGCCATTGAAGAATATTCCACTTCTTTGCCTGAGAAGCAAGTTTTGGGTCATTATCCATCTGTACTGTGAAGCACCGTGCTATCGGTTTTGCCGCATTTGGCTGGATCTGAGCAGATAGTATAGCCCTATACACTTCAGAATTCATCCTGTGTGAAGGAAAAGTTGGTTTATCACTTCTTCACTTTCTACTTCTATCAGCATTCACATCATCAATAAACACCAGTGACCCGATTCCATTGGCAGTCATACATGGCCATGCCATAACACTGCCTCTACCATGTTTGACAGATGACGTGGTATGCTTTGGATCATGAGCTGTTCCTTCCTTTCTCCATACTCTTCTCATCATTCTGGTACAAGTTAATCTTGGTTTCATCTGTCCAGAGTATCTTGTTCTAGAACTGGGCAGGCTTTTGTAGATGTCTTCTGGCAAAGTCTAATCTGGCCTTTCTGATCTTGAGTTTTACCAGTGGTTTGCATGTCGTGGTAAACCCCCTGTATTTACATTCATGAAGGCGTCTCTTGATAGACTTTGGTAGACTTTGACAATGCTACGCCTAACTCCTCGAGTGTTCTTGACCGGGCTAGATGTTGTGAAGGGGTTTTTCTTCACAAAGGAAAAAAATTCTGCAATCATCCACTTTAGTTGTCTTACATGGTCTTCCAGGCCTTTTGGTTTTGCTGAGCTCTCCAGTGTATTCCTTTCTTCTAATAATGTACTATATTGTTGATTTTGCCACCCATAAAGTTTCTGCCGTCTGTCTGATAGGTTTGTTTTGGTTTTTTTAGCCTAATGATGGCATCCTTCATTTGCATCGACATCTCTTTGGACCGCATATTGAGAGTTCCTGGGAAAAGCTACCAAACGCAAATTCAACACTTGGAATCAAGTTCAGACTTTTTATTGGCTTAATTTGTCATGAAATAAAGAGGGAACAGGCCACACCTGGCCATGACACTGATTTTCAATCAATTCTCCAGTTACTTTTGAGCCTCTGAAAATGAGGGACTATGTATAAAAATGTCTGTAATTTCTAAACGGTTAATGCAATTTTTATTTTTATTTTTTGTGAAACCCCTCGTGAATTAAAGTTGAAAGTCTGCACTTCCATCACATCTTGATGGATTCATTTCAAATCCATTGTGGTGGTGTACAGAAGCAAAATAATGAAAATTAGGTCACTGTCCAAATACTTATTGATGTAACTGTAGATGATTTTTCATTCTCATTTCTGACTTTGTGTCCTTTGTATCCTTTTTGTTTAGGCAGCACCTAGAGGACATGGCAAAAAAATTCAGATTTCCCTCGGTTCATCAGTTTGTAGTGGAGATTCTGAGAAGAAACTCAACCCGGAGACTAGCCTGGCTACGACAGTATTACACTTCACTGAACCACCCTGACTTGGCTAATACAGTCACCAACAACTTCCCACAATCTGATTCAGCACAGACCTCCTCCACTTCAGCTGCTACCTCCTCAACATCGACCCAAACAGCTGCCACAAAATCTCACAGAGAGACCAGAACCCCCAAAAAGGATGTTCCAAAAGCCACAAAAAAGCCTAAATACACTCAGAAGAATCTGGAACCCCAAACTAAACCTAAAATCCCACACAACAATGTTTCTGTGCCACAGAAAAAGTCTAGAAGCCTTCAAAAGTATGTTCCAGAACCTCAACCAAACCCTAAAAACCCACTAAATAATGTTCTAGAACCTCAGAAAAAGCAAAAGATCTCACAAAAGAATGTTCTAGAACCTCTAAGTAATGTTCCAAGCCCTGAGTCAGAGGAGCAGGAGGAGACGGTCTGCAGTGCCAGAGGACACAGGAGGACAAAGAGGGGTAGTGTTTCTAGTTCTGGAGCCTACAGAGCTGGTGGTGGTCTTGGCAGTGATCAGGCCAGCAGCCGTGGTCTTGGGTCTGGGAAGGCTGCTGCTTTCCTGAACCACACAGACAGAGATACCCCTTCTTCTCCGGACGTCAGCCATGGCAGGTCCAACATGTTATCCAAACCCACAGCACAGGGAAGGGGGCAAGAGCAGAAATTGTCCTCCAGAACTACTTTTCAAGGACAGAGAGAAAATTCTCAGACCCCTTCCTCTCCTGAACAGGCCCCTTCTGCCTCATGTAATCGCTCCTTGCTCAAAGATCTGATAGGAGACACGTCGATCCTTGATGATTTGTTAAAACCCAAACCCAGGGGTGCACAACAGAGGAGCACCCCAAAAACACCCCCTACATTCTCAGTGCCAGTAAGCACATGTGTCGCCAAACCTTCCCCATCCAGAATTACTGACAATACTGATTCAGGTTCAACAGGCCTCCTTGACTCTCTCTATTCTCCAAGTTCACACACACCAACTACACACCAGGTCAATACACCAGTGCAGGCATCAAAGGGCGGTCGCAAAGACTTCTGGGACATCCTGAACGAGGGTAATGAGGAGAGTATTAACAGGTTAACAGACCTGGCAGAAGTGCAGAGAGTTTGCGTCAACACTAACTTTTCAGCTAGAAGTAGGTCCGGAGAGGAGGAGAGCAAGAGTCTCTGGAAGACTAATGAGAAGTTCCTGTGGAAGAAATAATACAGAAGAGACATTTTAGGTTGTACTAATTTTAAGTTCTAAAGGAGAAATTAAAAAATTTCTCAACATATTTTATAATTTTAAAAATGCATTTAATTTATACCTTTTTTAAATGTCTTTTTTATTTACTGTTATTTGAAAATATCCAGTTTTCACTGAATTAGTGAGTTACTAACATAATATTGACTGTTGAATAAACAAGCTGTTAATCCCTTTGGTATTTTAAACTTCTTTATATTTGATGGAATTATTACCTCGTCTACTGCTTTATTTCTACATTTTGACCTACCACACACAGACCAGGCGCAGCACTAATTTGTTATGACAGAGGCATTTCTGCGTGTATACAAGAGTGAAAGAATTGAGCCAAAAAAACCAAAAACAAAAAAATCACAGTTGTAAATTGTAAATTTATAGTAATGTAGGGCTGCAACTAAGGGTTATTTTCATGATCTATTAATCAACTGGACTATAAAAGTCAGAAAATGGTTTAAAAAAAAAAATGTCCATCACAAATTCCCAGAGCCGAGAATTTTGTCCTCAAATTGCTTTTTTCTGACCAACAGTTCAAAACCCAAAGATATTTGGTTTTCAATCATGTAAGAGAAAGAAAAGCAGCTAATTCTCGCTTTAGAAAAGTTGGAACAATCAGATGCTTGCAATGTTTGTTTGAAAAATTACTTAAACTATTAATAAGTTGTCAAAGTAGCTGCAAATTTCTTGTATGTCAATCAACTCCTTGTTTCAGCTCCAATGTTCTATGAAAATGTTAAGGTCAGTTTCACTGTTCAAACTATTGCTGCACCTGATATGATGTTAAGTGGATGATTTGACAGAGAAAACCAACCCGCTGTACACATTAGCCATTATCGATATCGGATACCATGACTGCAACCCCAGAACTGTTGGTGGCCCTGTAGAGATATCACTTAAACCTCCTTAATGGCTGTTACGACTCTGTCATTCCGAACCCCTCACTGCCTCCTACTCCCCATGAGAGTGTGTATATTGTGTAGATGGTGTGGTTTCTCTGCACAGTAATCTGATAGTCTGTGGCTCTGCTCAGCTCAAACGCCCCTCAGAGTGAAAGCTGCTGCGCTATTAGTGAAATAACAATAAGCAGTTGAAGACAGTGGAGCTGGGAGAGGAGGGGTGGCGAGTAGTATTCATACCCATCCTTTCACCCAACCTCTCACACTATTAGTTGATGTGCGTATCAACCTCTGCAAAAGTGATGCACCACTCCAAAAAAAGCCAAAAAAGTTATTGACAAATCATACTCATAGTTTTACAGTGATATGAAAATAATCACTTTTTTGTGTGTGTTTGTGAGCGCGCATGCGTGTGTTGAACCCCACAGCTGTGTTTGACCTCTTTCAGCTGCTGCGCCGAGGTAAATAGAGCCCCAAAGAGACCTGCTCTGTGTAAGTTTTTATGTTTTCTTTAGCAGAAACGAGAAAGTGCCGATAGCTATCAATGAACAAGAGAAAGGACTACGTGTCTCAACAAAACATGCAGCTTGCTAAATACTAAGTGTGTGTGTGTGTGTGTTTGTGTATGCGCATGTAGACCCTGTGGGTGGCAGATCATGAGTATCTCCACACACACCCACACATACTAAGGCCACACGTTTGTCACACCTGTTCGAATCATAGACAGAGGAGAATAAAAAGCCCTTTCTCTTATCCCAACCCCAAACCCTTCCCTCTCTGCTTTTCTCTCTCTGTTTCACCCACAACTGAGATTTGCAGATCCCTATCTGTCTTTTTGTAGCCATAATCTGGTTCAAGTGAGACAGCAGAGAGGCTTAGCATTTGACTGACAATAGAAAGGCTCACCAACTGACTGACGGTGGTTGGAAGCTAATGGAGGCTAACTAACATGGCTCAGTGGCAAACAAAGCTCTCTTATCCTTAATGCTAACTGCAGAATTCTTCCAAGGATCTGGAGTGAGACGTACAACCACAACGAGTGATCAGTGACAATGTCTCAAGTCAGCCTGATGATTGTATTTTATTTTAAAACATGCCGTGTCAGAAATACCACCAAGAGACTGTGTGTTTTTCCAGTTCTCCCATTAGTGTCTTGTCTCTTTGTATCAAGGGCAGGGTGAGAAGTCTGTTTATATTTCGTGCCAATACAGCCAGGGTGTATGTAAGTCTGTTATATACTGGACAGACTGACAGAGCAGCAACTGACGGCCCTGAACCTGTAGGTTTATTTGCAGAAGTCAGACTGTGACACCTAGTTTGATTTGATTAGTAAAAAGCTGTGAATGAGTGTTGACCCATGTTGACCTGGGCCTCCAGGCTCAGGTTTCCATACATTCACTCAACAATGTGTTAACAAGGTCTGCAAACTGTCACTGATTGAGAACTAGCTCTTGTACAAATGCATTAAACATTAATGTGCCAGAAAACTCTGCTTCAAATGTAAAGTACCGCACTTTCCAGTTAGCTTGTGGGTTGTATTGGGTAGCAGAGTGATACCGTGGGTCAGAGGGGTGTGTTTCTCATGATCTCAGTCAGCAAAAACTAATTTATTAATTTCCCCTTTGTCATCCTCCTGACCTGACATCACAAGTGTGGGAGGTGTGGTTGGAGGTTACCGCTCCTTATTGCGCTGTATTTGCCAAGCTGCTCCCACCATTGAGCATCCAATCACATCTGAAGGATCTGATTGAAATCCGTCTTGCAGCCATACCCTTGTGCAGTGTGCACATATTCTGTATCTCTTGGAAACTTGGTCACATCAGGGGGGGCGATTTAACTTTCTTTTCACTGTTGCTTTAAGAGTTTGAGTTGAACGCTTGAAAAATCGGCTACTCTGCTGCATCAGGACTGTGTGGATGTGGTTTAATCCTACTTGATCAACAGGAGCCAAACAACCCAGCAACAGTCATCAAATTCCGATTTAAATGTTCCTCAATCCCGATTGGTGAGATCCCATCACTCATTGTAAGGAGCTGATTTAAAAAAAAAAGTTGTCAGGGCCTTTAAGGCTCAAAAAACATATTTTGTGTATAAATCTCCTCAGGTCAACTGTACATAACCATCGTTAAATGTATTTAACTGACCATCATAGGTATTTATGAGGGAGCAGGATAAATAGTTTGTATCTACGTCCTATAAAAAACTTTTGGGTGACTCAGCAAGCAAACAATTACATTAGGGGGGTACAGAGTCCTCCTGTTGTTATGGTAACAGGCTGAGGAGGTCTCTAAATGTGAAAAAGAGCCCCCCCCCCTCCTTCATTAGGAAATTACACACCATTTGCCCCTCATTCCTATCCAGTTACCCAGGCAACTGTTAGCTGTAATTTGGGTTAATTCACTGGCTCCTGGGCCCTTCCGTTCCCCATTGTGCCCCATCATAAAAGAGATATACCACAGATGCACACACACACACACACACACACACACACTCGTACAAACTAAATTTCTTATGCAGTAACACACTCAGTAAGGGAGACTAATCCTCATTTTCTTTGCTTCTCCTCAACATGGCTAGAAATAGGCCGTGCATGTGAATATCAATGAATTGCACTGAAGGCGAGGCTGTGAAAAACTAAGCTTAAACCTATTCATTCCCAAACACCTGTATGGAGCTCCAGCAATGAGCAAGCGATGAAATTCTAGACGGAGTTGTACAGTTGTTGAAAATACGGTGTCATATTTCCAAATTTTGCACAAAAAGACACTTGTCCTCTCCGACCCTGTCCCATCTTGAAGGTGGGAGGGACAGAGATGGAGGGAGGTCTACTCTTTTGCTCCCTTCAGAAGAGAAGGAATGGAAAATTGTGTGTTTTCCCATGGGGTAAATATTGAGAGAGCAGAGATATAAACGTAAGGAAGAAAGGCTTTTCTGACCCGCCTGGGTCTCTGTTGCACTGCCAAACGCCTGTGCGTCACTTGATCCATTGTTTAGTGTAGAGAAGTCTCAGTAAGCAAGCGGCTGCCTCCCCGCTCCAGCTGCAGCCTCTCTACTGTTTATGTTTGCAGGGCCCTTCGCCTTGAAGTGAGGCTATACAAGCAAAGCCTAGCCATATGTGAGCACTGGGCCGTCAGAGAAGTCACTGGCCCTTTTTCAATCCATCTCTCTCTGAAACTTTTTTTTTTTTTTTACACTTTCTCTTCCCTACCTTCTATCCTCTTTTGTCTCCTCTACCTCTTTCCCCCTTCCGTCATCTTTGCTTGCTTTCCCTCGCTGACAGTGCAGCCCGTTCCTGACAGCCTACTCTTTTGGAAAGATGAAGGGTTGGAATTATCTTCTTGAGTTTCAAAGACCTTCATCCTGGATAGGAGAGAAGTGGTAGGTATTATTACTCCTGTGAGAAATAATTACCCCTAAAACTCCTCCGTGAAAATCAATCTCTGTGTGAGATTCAGCAACAAAGTTTGAGAGACAAGGTGGTAATTATGTCACAGAAATGTTTCATCTTGTATAAATACAATATATATGCTGGGACGTCATACTGACAAGTACAGTACATACAGGAGATGGAAAACGCTCAGAGAGAAAGCCACTGAGGGAAATATGGAGTCAAAAATGCACAGTGTATTTAATTGGCTATTGGGGTTTTGATATATTTCTGATAATTCCCTCAGATATTTTAACTGGGAGTTAAAGCAGCATTATCCAGTGTTGGAGAAAATGGCTATTTTGATTCAACAATTACACTGGATTTTTTTTCCTCAAGCATCAAGGTGAATGCGTTGCAGTCTTAAACTAAAACTTCTGGTTCAACCTGGAAAATTATTTAGGAGATGGGTTTTAGTGTGTGAGCGTGTGTATGCGCCTGCAGGTTAGTGGTCCTGACCTTGGCTCCTGGGTGGGCTGCGGTGGCTGTGTGCTTGTCTTGGATCATCTCTGGACCCTTCTGTTTACTGAAACAACAAGCAAGCAGTGTCCAGGGAGGAGAGAGGAATCACACAGGGAGCATCCTCAAAGGCAGCACCTCTCTCCTTTTCTCCCCCCCACCAAACACACACACACACACACACACACACACACACACATAACACACAGTCTTTACGAAGAGACCATCTCCAGAGCCTTGACCACCCACATAAGCAAAAGTCATTCATTGAAATAAGAACAATGACTTTCCATTGACCCCTTCCTTAATGAATCTCTCATCTGCTAAAGGCGTTGGACATGTTGAAGCCAATTTCACTTAATATTTGTGCTAAAATATGATCCCACTGATGGTAATACCATTATCCTGCAAATGTAGAAGAGAAAGTTCTCCCACATTGATGGTCTTTAAAGGAAGAGAACTATCTTGGCTACCTATAACCTGCTATTATGAAAGTAGTAATATTGACATATCAACTCTGAGAACCTCATTTGATGAGAGACTTTGAAAATGGTAAATTAAAAGGTGTCATAATGTTTACTAAATTGCAGAGCACCCCAGGTGAGGAAAGTCCCAGCGATCGGGGAAAACAACATTTGTTTTCAGCTGCAGGTGACACACGCGCTGCTCAGACTGTGGCTCTGAGGGAGGTGCAACTATAGGAACATTACAGATCTTCTGGAAATTCCCAGTGTCGGAAAGTAGTGAGATTATGTTAAATTGACCTGGCAATTTAACTACATTTTAAAAAAATATTTTTGACAAGAAGACATTTTGATGATTTGTCACTTAATTTTGAACTTTGTACTTTATTGAGTCATTTTTTTTTCTAATTAATGTTGCTTTTTAAAGCAAAGTAGTATTTCTCCTGACTTTGCAGTAACATAATTGGTACCAGCAGATATCCCATCTGCTCTACAGAAATATCAGTCTTTCAGTATGTCAGGCTTTTTGATAAGATACAGACTTACATCATCAATCAGTGTATCAGTTTAAATAATGTGTGTGTGCGCGTGTGTTTGTGTGTGTTCTGCCTCAGCATATCCACATTACAATAATCACAAGGCACTCTGAAAACTTTACATTCTGTGCCCTCCAGTGGCCACACTGAATTTTACAATGATCATAGGAGTATTTCTTTTGAGAAACAACACAGTGAACACGTGACACGGTTAAAGTGCTTTAATTAAATGAATACATTTTAATACATCATCATAAACCTTGTTTTTAGATTACAGTATGTCATACAAACTGCATAGGCTTTCCAGTGGTCTAAGGATAAAGTGTGTTGTGTCTTGTACAGATTTTAAAGCCCTCTGAGAAAATGTATGATTTAAGGTGACGTAAAAATAGAAATTGATACACAGTAAAAACAAAACACAACAATAACACTGACTATCTTGACAATATTTCATTTTATACACAATATCTAAATAGACTTTGGATGCCAAATTGCGGCCCCTTTGCCCCAGGGAAAATTGCTGACCTTAGGAGTGATGGCCTAAACATTATGTTTCAGTGATAAACAAATAGTTTAGTCCAGGACCACCTTTACAAGGGTCTTTGCCCTCTGTTTGTTTATTTGTAAGCTGCTTTTTCAGATCATTTCACAACCACACTGATAAGATGTCGAGGTTTCAAAGACAAGTACGAGTCTTCCTCTGGCTGCAGACAGCCCCTCTAGGTCTGATTCTGATTCACGGATGAAATGATAATTTATGACTGCTGATAGCAATATTAAAAATGGCTTTATCACTTAAATTAACTGACCCTTATTAAGACTTGGTTTGTTTATTGTGTATCCACTTTGGAAAAGACATAAAATCACATCCTTTCATCTCAGAATTTGAATGGGTTATGTTGTAGAAATGATTTCCTAGTTACTCTTTTGTTGTTACCATGTTGGTGCTGATACTAGGTATAATAATGGCACACCAGAAGATTATGTGCTGGTAATATCAGTTTCCCAACATAAGGCGAACGCACAATCTGTAACATTAAATGTTTAAATACCAAAGTTTCGATCACAGTTTGTATTTTCACATCATGTGTTTCTTTCAGTTAAAAACTTATAAATGTACAAATGCTGATCAGTGTAAATCAAGAATTGGTTAGGAGAGTGGAGGTCACGTAACCTCTTCAATCCCACTCTCCCCCTAGTAGGACAGTCAGTACAAAGTCATGCTGTGCAGCCAAACGTTGTTGAAACCCACAGGACTTTGTTGAAATTGAAGTGAAGATCTCAAAGTTTACAATAAAACATGGTTGAATATTTCAGCCCTGAGACTATATGATATACCCTACACAGTGTATATGAACAAGATTATTTTTCAACCTTAAAACAACTAAAGGGTACAATAAAGGACGTTAATTGATTAAACAATTACAGATAAACATTTGTTAATTTTAAAAATATATAAAAAAGTACATTCAGAGATTTACTGTTTACATTATATCAATACCAAGAGACAAAAAACGAAACCAATATATCACAGTATCTTTCAAGTATCCAAAAGACTAACGTGTTATTTACCCTGCCTAAAGAAGGCTAAATATTACACTTCAGAGAAGGCATAAGTGATTGCCATTTCCTTTAAGTACTATGGCCTATTAATAAAATGCCAACCTACAGTGTTACTAATGACTTGGTTTTATATGATGATCCTTAAATGGCTTTTAATCATTTTTAGCTGGTTTGTTGTTTTATTTTTTGTCTTTACTTTTGTTTTTTATAATTTGTAGTGTTATAACCGTTGCAAACTGTAGCTGCCTCAATAATCACCAGATGAGATAAAAAAAATTGCATTTTATTGCCATGTGAAGATGTTTATTCTTTGGCTTTTTCAAACAGTCAGGCCAGGCATGGATCGTCCGCACCCAGTTTCCCTCTGACCTCCCTTCACTCTCTTTTTCTCAAGCCACTTTCCCTATTCCCTACACTATCTCTCACGGGGAGGACAATTCATCACGGCTGTCTCAACGGCCCGGTCACCCCGTGATTAGTGACTCTTTTAGGTCGGACATTTCGGAAGCACATACTAATTCAAATGGTTGTGTGTGTCTGCTTCTGCATATGTGCGTGCACAGATGAGGAAACATTTGTGTATGCTTTAAACACTGTACATCATCCTGTAAGCAGCAGGCTACCAAACCCAGGCCTCCAGTGTGTTCTCATTTCTCAGGAACCAGGTAGAAGGTCATCAATCCTCTTCTGCCCCCAACTGGTTTTGTGGAGATCAGAACGGTGACTGACACCATAGCTAAGTCATCTGGTGGTGTAGTCATCTGATCAAATGTTTCCATCTAAGAGGGGGAAGGAGGCTGCTAATGACAGTTACAGGTGTGTGTGTGTGTGGGGGGGGGTAACAGAACTGGATAGTTCCTTCAGTTCATCAGATAAGGCGCCAGACTCTTTTCACTCATATTCCCCTACAATGATGTATGACTATGGGGAACTGGGCACACACATAGACACACAAACCTGTCAGCAACAAAGAATAGCCATATTTCTTGAGTCCAAGCATGTCGTTTTAATTTCAGCTCTGAAAGAAATCAGAATTAATGTTAAGATCATCTAGTTTATTGCATTTACATCCCTGTCTGGGGGTTTATAGAAGTAAAGGTTTGAGGATTTTTCTGATCTTTTTTTTTTTTAAGATACTCTGATATGGGTATGGGTTGTGAATGAAATGTCAAGACATGTTATGGCTTCTAGCTCATAAATTTTGTCTGTCACCGAGGAAAAAAGTCAACTCAGCATTTAGCATCAATTCATTTGCAACTACAATTACAATATAACTCACTTACTTAACATATACATTGAAATATGTGAAAGGAAATATAAACAAATATGCAAAGGGGCAAACAGGCAACAAATTATATAAAGATAAGATTCTATTAATGTCTACGCTTACAACAATAGCATAGAGCAGATGGGTTAACAAATAAGACAAGTAAATAATATAATATAATAATCATCATCATCATCATCATCATCATCATCATCATCATCATCATCAAATAAATTTGAGTAAAACTTACACATCACTGCCACAGCATTGTGAAACTGTACCACTTTGGGGGCATGATGTTGCTGAATGGCAATAAAAACAGAAGTATCAATCCCTCTAAATTTTAAACATTAAACATTAAGAATTGAAAAAAAAAGAATATAATTCATAAAGGTGCTTTCCTGGGGGATGGTTTACCCACAAACTAACTAGCAAACTTTGTATACTATTGCATACCACAGTATCTAATAATGCTACTTTCTAAACTTACAGCATTTATCACTGTGTTTAAATGAGAATCAGAAAAGTTAAATTGCTCAACACCAGTTCCATGATAATAATTTTTTTTACAGCGAGGGATATTTGAGCCAAAAGACTCCCAATTACTATTCCCTTTTAGTTCTTTCTACCGTTTTCAAAAGTTGCACTTGATGCAGAGATGGATGCTTGACGTGCTGCTCTCGTCTTGACATAGTCTTGTAGGCTGTGTAGCAAAGAATCTGCATAGAGAACCTTCAGAGGAATAGACTGCAGTAACCAGCCCTGTGTGCCCACATCCATACACACACCCACAACAATAAAAACAAGGACAAATCAGTCTCCTGTCATGTTACTTGACATTATTTGGCATTATTATTATCAATATCATTGTTTATAAGGAAGTTTTACCATGACTATGTGATAGATACTGCCGTATGTTTTGTCTCCAGCTCTGAGGTACTGCAGGGAGCTTTTTACAAAGTCTTCTGGTGACAGAGTTACAATGTTGGTCTGTTGGTAACCTGCCATCCGAGTGGAAACCCCAAATGGAGCCACTGCCTGAGAAAACAGGAAGAATACAGAGAAAGAAAAACGAACTGGGGGGAAAAAAATCCCTTTTAAGTCAGTAACAACTCTTCCCCGCTTCCTTTCATTTAAAGACCTTGAGGTGGATTCTCAATAAGAATCAAAGTACCTGTATAATGATCCCTTTATCTTTGTATTCAGCTTGAAGACCTTGAGAAAATCTTTCCACAAACACCTACAGGAACATGATTTAGAGCATGAGTGATTTTACAACATAATTTAGGAGGACTAGAGGTGTACTGGTGATACTTTACTTACCTTAGATGCAGCATACAGGGTGTACATGGGGAATGGAATACAAGCAGCTCCAGACGAAATATTCACAATCACCCCTTTCCCCCTGTAGAGGCAGAAATGAAAAACAATTGTGTTCTTACAATAGTGTCCAGAAACTCATTGTTAATCAGCATGTGATGTTTTTATTGTATTACACATTACATCTAATTAAGAAATCATGGGTAGAAAACCTGTTCTCCATGCCGGGAAGGATTATTTTGCACATCTGGAGAAAAAAAGAAAATATGCTCAGAGGGTTGTCAAAGTTCATTTGTTTGGGAAGAATCCCCTCACACTTTCTATTACTTGTACTCACATTATTAACGTCCTCAGACCTTCATCAAACTATATGAACTATTGTCTATATGAACAATACCTGATGAAGGTCTGATGACCGAAACACTGTTAAGAAGTGAGTAAGTGATAGACAGTGTGCAGGATTCTTTTCTTTCTTTCTTTGTTTGATTCTACACACCTGTCACTAAGACTATATGATGTATAAGACCTTTTTTGAAATAGCCACTTAGAGTTCATTTGTTTGAAAAAATTAAAAGCAAATACATGCTCTTACCTTGGCCATAGTTTTCACATTGCAGTTGATCATTTCTGTAATTCTCTGAAAGCACAAATAAACATGGGTCCCAAATTAGCTACCTTTATTGATAGCCAAAGGGACAGAAAATGCGAAGGGTTGGATACAGACAATGAAGTGAAAGTGATGGTCTGTGAGACCCTCTGAGGACAAATATTTGGGTGAAGAGATCTGATGTGAAACTTACTTCATTTATTGGTAATGCAAATCGCAATGCAATGCAAATGGTTCCAATGGAAACGATCTTCAGGTTAGTGGTTAAAAGTTCCCTGTGAAGTTTTAGTTTTAGCTCTAGTAGCGCTAGGGAGCTCTTGTTCTATGAGTTGGCCCCGTTTATCTCGTGCGTGCGCAAGAGGACCAGCATGCATGTGCACATGCATATGTGTGATGTGATGTACAGACCTGCCAATGGTTTCACATTATTCCACTGATACAGGTGGCAGTAAAAGATGAGATATGCAGCAATGTGCCAGCAAAAAAAACTGCTAGCAAGTGAACATGGATGTAAAATATACTGGAATTAAAATACAGAAAAAAATCATCTTTGCAAATGTTTTAAGAGGAAGGAAATGCATCAACACATTTGTTAGAGCACAAGGATACACGCAATGCATTCTGCAGAGTAACACTGAATGCAAATATGCCTTTTTTTTGTGTAGTATAACTGTTGAGGCACCACTGACCTGATCCAACTCTGGATACTCCAGAAATTTGCTGGGGATGAAGCTGGGCAGCATGCCTACATTATTGACTGGTGTAAAGAAAAAAGGAGCTGATATTACTATTCTAAATGTGATGACTGTTTTCTTGCATTTGGTGTGTGTGTGTGTGTGTGTGTGTGTGTGTATCTGAATTAATGTTTCAAACGTTTCATGGAAGAATACAAAAATATCCAACCTAAAACCCCAATGTTGAGGTCCTTAAGTTGATCTTCAATTTCACTGAAGACATTTTCCTTAATGAAGTCTGTTACTATCACTTTCACCCTCTGCCCTGTTTTATCACCTATGAAGAATGAAAATAGAAAACGTGTGGTCAACAACATACTGCTCTTGATGTACTCTTACATATGACAATCAGCGCATATGTAAATCTGATACCATTTTTAATAGCAGGCACAATAAAACAGGTCAATATAGAGAGCAAGTTTTTACCTATTTCCTTGGCTACCTGGTCCAATGTTACTTTGGTTCTGCTCATAATAACCACGCTCATTCCTTGCTCAGCCAGCTAAGGGATACATTAGTGCAGTGGGGGACAGGAGGAGGAATAAAAATGAAAGTTGCCAAAGAAAAAAATTTGCAGATGTGCATCAACTAAAAAGTAAATATTTTAACCTGCAAGATGAGTTGGGCAGGAAAGAACTTCAGATTCAGTCTTTGTTGACAGCGTTTTAAAAATGTATTAAAAATGTATTTATTGCATTGAAAGACTGGATTACACATAAAATGTTTTAATGTTTAACAGGTGTTTTATCTTTGTAAATGCATTCACTTTTGGTGTTCTATACTTCAGTTTTAAGTAGAGAAATGTTTGTCAAACATGCAAACACAAGCAGTGCTATTGTATTTAAACAGTCACTTACTGCAAATGCATATGCTCTTCCTATGCCCTCTGAAGCACCGGTCACCACTGCAACAGGGATGCAGGGATTAGTGTTATAAATGCATTCCATCATTTGTCAAATTCTCCTGTAGTTTTCATTCTAAACACTAGGGGCACTGTGAGTCGGAGCTGCACAACCCTAAACTCTCTTCCTCTGCTGACAGAGGGTGGAGTAGGATTTGTGTCTGACACTATACCCCACCCATCCTGTTCTAACTGACTGTACTGATACAGCGTGTTCCCATCCTGTGATAAAGAATTTGCTGAGAACAAACAGGAACTGCATGTTTCTGGAGATTTAGGATTATCAAAGAGAACTTTGGATAGGATGGGATGCATGGGTTTAAACTACTGTCAGCATGGGAGTTAGACAATGAGTGATCTGAGAAGGCATAATGAATGCTTAGCAGTTTGGCCCTTTTTTATGTGTTCAGTTGAATAAACAGACTGAATGCTAGTGACAAATGTGTGTGCACTCTTTTGTTTGTGGGAAAAGGAAATCAGCGTCAGGTGACAAAGGTCTAAGCTCCAAAACCTTTAAATTCATGGTAGTGTTTTAAACAAGGGGTCCTTTGATTGAGACAAACATACACAAAAGCCCACTGACAATTTTGCCTGCTGAAATGACAGGAACTAACTAGCTAACGCCAAACTTGTAAATTGGTTAAAAACTGATGCTTGAATGTTTCCATCTGACTAACAGGAAAAGAAAAATAACACAGATCTTAAAGTGGCAATCTCAAAGATGTTGATTTCAATAAACGTCTGCGAAGTCACCATCTATCCCTGCTGTACGCACACTCATGCTGTGTGCAGCGTAAAATTAGTTCATGGTTATTCACAGAATGATGGAAAAAGGCTAATTAATGCTTGACTTCTTTATAAAACTGAAAAAGTTTGTTTTGTTGCCCCCAGTATTCTGTGACCTGTAGCAGTAAACTGCATTTGCTGTTACCACTAGTAACTATAGTACTGAAATCTTTCAGTTTTTAAATATGCGTGTGATGGCTTCATACATGGACAGCCTGACAGTTTGTGCTGCCACCTGTATAAAATGGAAGTGAATGAGATGAATTTCATTATCATGCTCATAACAAAGAGAAAACCGTGAAATTATATTCTTTGGATTATCCAGAGTAATGGAAACCCCTACTCTGCAAAAAGATGTTACTGTTGAATTATTTCAATTACTTTTTAAATACAGGAGCATCACAAAACAATATTCCAATAACCTCCATTGTGTTGTGTTGATGGCAAAAATCTCAGCGATAGAACTAAAAATATGTGCATGGTTGGATACCACTAAAGGTAATTGAGAAATTATGTCTGTGGGTGTCACTTAATATCCCTGTGACTGGTCCCTGAGATTAAAAAATAAATTCATGTTTAGCCTCTCTTGAAGAAATCTGTTCTTGATTCAACATTCCCTCATAACTAAAATATCCCGTAACTCTTTGTTCCAAACATTTTTGACACCCCTGCCAAGCAGCTGCAAGCAGCTGAAAGCAGCTGCAAGTCATGGAATTCTGGAAATAGTTGATAAGCAATATTTCTGACTCATCTCACTCTAGTGTTCTTTATTATCTGGTTTTTACTAATTTATTCTGAAATCTTTGTCAAAATATAGTATATTAAACATTTGTATTTGTTTTGTATTCCCTAATCTATAATTGCATTACATAATATTAATTTAACATTAGAGATAAGATATTATGATATGAGCTACTAAGTCATAATTACAATGAAGAACTATGTAATAACTATAAGATAGAGGGGCAACCTGGTGCCCTAGAGGTTGAGGTGCTGACCATGAACTGCAATGTCCCCCGTTCACAACCAGCTGGGGTCTTTTCTACATGTTATGCCCCATCTCACTCTCTCCTCATTTCCTGTCATCTCTCTACTGTCAGTATCTAATAAAGGCATTAAATGCCCAATATATATATATGTGTGTGTCTATATATATATATATGTGTGTGTGTCTATATATATATATATATATAGACACACACACATATGCATATATATAAAAAATGTTTAGATACAATGTCATACAGTAAAGACCCAGCTTGGTGACCTCAGTATGTTTGAACTGCTGTAAGAAACTGGGGCAGCTTGCAGCTGAGTGCAAAGCAGTTGTGATGATGGTCAGTACCTCCAGGTCTGAAGCAACTTGGTTGTGGCTCCATGTGATGGAGCTCAAGTGTCCCTAAAGGTCCCGGAGTATCTCATGGTCATAAATAAGGGTGACAGGAAGCATGAGGCTGGTATCTGTGCGGCATCTGCGGTGCTGCGGGAATTTACTGGACTGCTGTGGTGAGGAGGGATGTGATTATGAATGCAAAGCTCTTAATTTACCAGCCCATCCATATTCCAACACTCACATATGATCAAGAGCTCTGGCTAGTGACCAAAAGAATGAACAATGTTCTTCACTCTCAAGGTGTCTGGGCTCACCCTCAGGTTCAGGGTGAGGAAGTCAGACATTTGGAAAGAATTTCAGTTTAGAACTGCTTCTCCATCACATTGATAGGATGAACTGTTTGGGCATCTAACCAGGATGCCTCCCAGTGGAGCCATGTCCAGATGGGAGGAAATCCCTTGCCAAACATAACACAATGGAGGGATTACATATTCCATCACACCCAGCGATCGTGTTCCCTTAGTATCCCCCAGGAAATGGTGTAAGACTTGGCTGATGGGAGACACACTTGGGCCACTTTGCTCAGTCTGCTGCCATCAACGAAAACTAGGATAAGTATAAAAAATGGATGGATGGAACTTTAAAATCAGACAGCTGGGTAATCTGTCCGACAAATTGTTAGCTGAGCTCAAGAACGGTAGAAAAGACTGCTACTGTAGAACTTTACCCCTGTGCCACCTGTTTGCCCACGAGTGACTTGTATGGTTAAATGTTACTGGAATCTGATTATTAGAGCTGCTCAACAACCAAACAATTGCTTCTTGTCCTTTTGAAATTTAGAGTTATCAGTCCAAGCAGTGGTCTTGAGTGGCTGCCATTTGCAACTAACTTTATGTTATGTTTAACAATAACCAGAGCAAATTGCATATTATTAAACTGCTTGGCTTATAAAAAACTTTAGGTTAGAAAAATCCCTCATTAGAAGTCAAATGCGCCTGTAGACATAGTTTCACAGGAAGTATTACATTACAGGAAATACATGCGCATGTTGTATATAACATTAGTTATATAACATTGGGTGAACTAAACGAACAATTAGACAATAATAATCTGTATTCAGACCATTCTAACCTAGTTTAATATTTTCACAACATGTTTTACAGAATTATGCAGAGTATTATCAATAAGTATCATTATTGATAAGCACTATCAGTACTGATATGTGTATGTATCAATAACATCCTAATGACACCCATTTCAACCAGTAATGCTGTATTTTAAGGATTTTACGTCATTATGAATACCATGTCTTAATTAATATTCCTGACACAAGCACCCATCCACTGTTCTGAAATACACACATTATTAAACCAAAGGCACTGACACACACTTGAAATTTATAAGACTCAATTCTGAAGGAGACACAAACTCTGAGGTTCTGAGGGACAAGCCAGAGCTGACTGTGTGCTCTCAGTTGTAATTAGGTTATAACACAGTGGGGGTTATTCAGTAAAACCATTACACAAGAGTGGCTTTGTGTGAGTGGTATTGTGTAACAGGGAGAAGTCTGAACAAATCCAGTACTTGAAAATCTTCTTCCTTACACGTTTGCAGTTAAATATTCATCATCCAATGGTAAGCTCACTCAAGTGAGGTAATGCGTTTTTTCAGTTTTTCATGTACAGGCATATTCTGAAACATTTACTTTCATACATATTGGATTACTCATATGACCATAATAGTTACATATAAATACACAAAAGTTGTGTTTTATTAATAAAAGTATTAAAACTTTAGTTATGAATGTGGCTAACATCTAAATTGTCCTGATGCTAGACATCCCATCCATTAAAGTCAGAGCATTTATTAGCCACAGTATTACCTACTGTACATCTGACATACAGCAAACACACGCCCACGGGCCTGCACACACAGCTCACCTGCCCACTTTCCCATAGAGCTGAAGAATGTCTTTGACAGTGGAAACCACAGTTTTGGGAAAAGCATCCTACTGAAAAATAGCAGTTTCACTCCATAGTAGACAACAACTGCAGCACCGAGAGAGACGAAAAACAGCTCCATTGAATCCATGCTTCTCTGGCACAATAAACCCCAGCTTTAAACCTCTCCTCCTTTGTGCCTGCTCTGAGAGAGTGATTCATCGTTAGGTAGAGAATGACAGGAGGAGGGTGTTATTCTGCCAGAGGACACTCCCATTTCAAGATTAAGAAGATCTCGCTCTACCTCTGACTTGGATACAAACACACAAGCACACACACAAATAAATCACAAATCGCATGCTTTTTAGCTCCCGAGGTTCCACTTGAAAACATGTCAAGAGTGATCTCTTAGAAACCCAATCATTAGGAATTCAGGGGTAATGATTTCTACTTTCAAAACCTAAATACCATAACTTTTTGCTCTAACTATAATGATAACTAAATATCTACTACTTTTAAAAATAGCATTACATAAGTACAAAGTACTCACTTTGCAGTTGCAGGCTGCCAGTGAAACTGGCCTTTTAGGTAGATTTATGATTTTGGGCTATTTCCCAATTTTCAACAGAGGCACATCGGATAGTGGGAAAAAGTCCAAAATAATTTGTGAGTTTGAATTTGAGAGTTGCTGAAATGGGACACATATAAGGCCACATTTGCATTGAGCAGGCTATTTCTTTTCTGTATTGTGTGTTAATACATGCACATACTAAAACTAAAACAGCTAGTTATTTTGTGCTGGTCCTATAGAGCCCCTGTTAAAAGCCACTTGGTGACTGGTGGGTGCATGATTATTTGCCACAAGGTCAATTTGTAATGGTTCTGACACTGAAGTTTGGACTCAAAAACAAGACTTGTGGCACAGGCAGGTAAAGTCAAAAAGCTCTTAGGTCAGGCAGGGTCAGTAACAGACAGGCAGTCAGAGAAGGCATACAAATCAGGCAAGGAGCAGAAAGGCAAAAACAGGTACAGGGAATGGTCAGGATCAGGTAGGCAAGAACTAGTGAGCAGGGCTGCAGTTGTCACACAACGCGAAGTCAAATTTATGAATATAAAACCTGGTTAACGAGAGTAAGCCTCGGTGAGTAAGGGGAGGTTAATTGCATACGCCAACCATACTTTTTGCGTACATGTTGTGTTAATAAGTTTTCTTAATTGGATAAATCTCAAAGATGTTGCTAAACGAAACAATACACACTTTCCAAGATTCTGTCAATTATATGGGTTGTTTCCAAAAAAAAAAAAAAACAAACACCAAAAAACGATGATGATGATGATGATGATGATCATGATGATGATGATGATGATGATGATGATGATGATGATGAGGAGGAGGAGGAGGAGGAGGAGGAGGAGGAGGAATAGGAATAGGAATAGGAATAGGAATGATACCTGCACGTTAATCTACAGCTGTCTGCTTCACCGCACACGTCATCAGCACGCGCCTGCCGTGTTGCTCGCGCCATTCCTCCAAGCGTGTGTTTCCATCTCTCATTACATTACCACTGGCAGAGCTTTAGCAGCCACTGTTTTAACTATAGATTCTGCTTTCCTGCCGTCATTCCTTTAGGTGAGTCTAGTTTCATATTTATCTTTTGCTTAATTATCAGAGGATAGGCGTTATTCGATATTGCGGACGTTGTCGGCCCTCGGTTTCGCGTTGAATAAGTTTAGCTTGGTAGCTAGCCCAAAGTTAGCTTTGGTGTTTTGGTTATGCACGATTTGGGAACTCAGTGTCGCCTGTTACCATTACTGAATGGGCGGTTGTCGTATTTTAATAACAGATGACACGCTGAGGGGGGGCACTAAAACGAGCTGGACGACACGGAATATTTCAGAACAAATGAAAACTCAATGGTGAATTAAGTGTAACGGTTCTGTTTCTGCTTCACTCTGACCACTTACTACTGAGTTTATTTTGGTTCTGTGCGCTTCAAAAACAAACGAATCCACTTAATAGACACGTTTCTTAGCAGATGTGATGTGTCACGATGTTAAAATCATCATAACATTTCTGTGGTGTGAGATACCCAATAACGCACCCAGCTGTATAATGTTATTAGGCCAGGCAGAGGAAAACTGAGCTTTAATCAAATCTGTTTTAATCTCATCGCAGATGACGTTTTAGCTGGTACAGCTAACGCTATCGGCGTTTAGCGTTCTTTAGCTGATAAAGTTATGTTGCCGCTAGCTTACTTGGTCACTCAGCTTTTCACAACTAGCTAGTGTTAGCGGCAGAGGCCAGGGCATATGCAAAACACAAGACATGAGCTGGCTAACGTCGGATAAGACCCCCAGCACGCCGCGTTGACTTGGCAGGTTCGTTCACAGAGGTGTAGCTAAGATACAGCAACAATACTAAAATGTCGGTGTTACCCCGTATGTTAGCAAGCTACCTGTTACACAGTTTTCACAGTTGCTACGCAGACTGTCACAGCCGACCGTCAACAATCAAGTTTCATGTTGTGAATTTTTAGCACACGTGGTGAAAATATATGCATATCTGTCCTGGTCAAAACACAGTATGAAAGGGGAATGACAGGTGCACAGATGCGACATGCTGCGCTGAAATTACACAGCACAGTCTATGTAAAACACAGGCAATCGGCCTTTTCCACAGAGGACATCTTTATGTCAAAATAGGGAAAAAAAAGCCCTGGTGTAAATAATGGAATTAATGATGGCTGAGTTCCATCTAGCTGCTCTATTTTCTGGGTCCTGGTATCGCGCATGCTGGCTCACTGTCACATTGTCCCGGCTTACTGGGACACTTTAATAGAACGAGCCATTGTTAATTTTTATTATAAACACGTGTGCTTCTCCTACCATGACGAGTCAAAATGTCTGCAGTGAAAGAGGCCTATGAAATTAAAGATCTAGTGGACAGCCAGAAAAGCAGCACCAAGAATACCTGACCATATTTCTACTGTATGTGTATGTTATACAAATGTATGGATATCCTCCTACACCAGTTAAAGATGGTTTGATGCAGTTTTGACACTGACGGTGCCATCATGCACAGGAACTCTGGGCAGACTATTGCAGTTAATACTACAAGGTAGAAACTCTCTCATACTTGTCAATGTGATTTAAAAAAAATCGCAGAACCTAGTAGGAATGGAAAGAAACAAAACAGGTTAAGGCGGAAAGAAGAAAATTTAAGTCCTAATTGATCGTCTGTCCTATGCAAGTCTTGGTTATATTTACTAATGAGTTTTTTTGGCTCTGCAACAAAGCCAGATATAGCCAAATAGGTGAATTTTTGTTCTTGTGTGAGTCAAATGTAGCAATTGCTTTTACTGCGCTTCAGTGTGGATTTTCCTGCTATTTTTATATGAATGTGTTTTGCCCAACTACCCCACATACATGTATTAAATAATGGGATTATAATATCATAGACAATAATTTTTTTAGTGATTGTGATGCCAGAATCACAATGTGAAAATGTTAACTTTGCTCAGCCCAAGGCATACTTTAAGGCTATAATCACTAAGTATGTTTATATGAATAATAGTCTCTGAGTTATGAATCTTTTTTATCATATTCGGGTTATGATTTTTTACATGGAACATGAAGATACCTGGTTATTCATATCCCCCTATATACAAGTTTAAGATTATCCAGGTTTCTGATCATATGTGTCATTACAAGCATGTCTTTGACTCCTCCACATTAGGCCACTTTTTGTCATTTCTTTACCAACTGAGTAACTCAGTAGTTGAGGATCAGCCCAGTTCTGTCTGGCTGTCTGGACTCTGCTGCACTTGTACCTCTTTCTGCTGAATTTATATGTAACTTTTCAGTTTGATCACCAGTAATGGAAGATGAATTGATGATGCATCTGCATACATGGCAGAGTCGGTTCAGAAGCCTGGAGTAGGTTTTTACATGCAAGAGTATGTTGGCTTCTAATTTTTAAGTTTTTTACATGGAAAATGATCCCTGTGGAGGCTTCTTCACAGCAAGAGTTATGTGATGGCCACCAGAGACATAAGAGTCCTTCATTAATCTCATTTAGAATATACTGATGCTACTCTTTCTACAATCACACCATTAAAACAGAAAAAGCTTCAGAGTCTTCCTAATAGATTTGTCACTGAATTAATAAGTCATGGACAGTTCATTTAAAGAATCAATCTCTGTTATGTGACAGCAGGTGTGTCCATAGCACTACTGCTGTCTCCTTGTGTGGATTTGGCCATAATGCACAAGCAATTACAGAAACACACACAATGGATCATGGTGATGAATATTTGTGTCTGGCCTGTAGATGGCAGCCTTGCTCAATATTTTCCCCCACTCTTAATGAAACTTAATCGTGACAGCTCCCTTCCATCACAGTACCTCTGCTGGGGTCATAGATGAGTTTCTCTTGACAATCAGTTGCTTGAGAAAATTAAATGTTCACTAAGATAAACTGGCTGGTTTGTGAAAAGGTGCAATTTGTATCTGGAATGAACTGCTTCTGCAAGTTCCTGACTGCATTTTCTTGAAATGATTAGTTGACAAACATAAATAATATATATTTATATTTATATTTATATATATTTTATTTTTTTATTTTATTTTATTTTATTTTTTTTTATTATTAGTTAAGTTTTTCATCTCATACTTGTCTGAGATATTCTCTGAAACCATTGGTAATTTACCCAGAGTTGAAGAATACTACTTGACCTTTTTGTAGTGGGGGAAATAAACAACCACGTTTTTTTTTTTCTCATCAGTTATCCTATTATTGACAAACACCTCTGGAAATGTTGAGATATGAATGACCTTATGAGGAAGGAAGGATTTGTGATCCTAAAGTAGGTCTGTTTAGGCAGTGGTCTGTTATTCAATCCAAGAATCCCCTTGTTGAGGCACAGAGGTGTCTGAGGTACTGACTCAGGTACTGCTGAAAACACCTTTGGACCTATGAAGCTGGGATGCTTGAATAGTATCTGTGGCATTGAACAGCTCTTTTTCTGGTAGAGATGACTGCCAGTCTTTCTATCAGGTTTGCTTTTCTTTATTCAGAAGGATTTGTTTCTTTTTCACAATGGTTGACATTGATTTCAGTGCCGTTTGATCTATAATAAAATGTGGGAAAAAGGGAGAAAGCCGGACAAAGTAAAAAAGACAATTCCTTGTTCGGACATTTTTTGTAGCTGTAACTTGACTCCATCAGCCCTCAGTTGATGTTTTATTGTGCTGTTTTTTCCTATGGGGGAAACCTTTTTAAAAGTTTTATTTGTTTTATTTTTTATTTACTTTTCACAACAAGAGCAAGGAAATTCTGATTTGTCTATTTCTTCCTCTACCTATTACTCTCTCATATTTCCCTGTAGATATATCCAGCTATGGATATGGACAGTGCCAGTTCAGTGGTGCTGCAGGCCTTAACCCAAGCTACCAGTCAGGACACAGCTGTGCTGAAGCCTGCGGAGGAGCAGCTACGACAGTGGGAGACCCAGCCAGGCTTCTACTCAGTCCTTCTGGTGAGGGATGATATCAAATAATTGTATTAAGTCTGCTGTAGTTAAAACTATTAAACCTCTAATAAATGGAGGTGTTAATGAATGTGGTGTATTTTTGCAGAAAGCAGGGTGTCGTTGGTTTTGTGTTAATTTTTAATGTGCTTTAGTTTTTAAGTAAGTTCTGAGTTTTTATGTACCTTAATTCAAACTGTGATAGGGGAGTCTTTCCTTTTAGATTAGCCATTAATAGGACAGGAATATTTTGCATAGCAATAGCAGATTGAGTGGTTATATATTGTGTTCATGTGTTACAATTCATCTTGGCAGTGTTACACAATAACTGTAATCACGTTAACAAATCGCAAGATTATGAGAGGCAGAGAAACGGGGAGAGTGTGCGGAGTGTAGAGCAGCTAGCAGGGGATTGATTTGTGTTAAAGGTGTTCTCAAATCTGCATTGTATAGTTCTATTAAAATTTATTCACGGATGTTTTAACCACACTTGGTCTTTTTCAATGTATAAGACCAAGTGTGTTTGAAAAGTCAGTGGAACAATAAAATAATTCAACAGAGCTTGGTGTACAGTCATCCTCTCTGCCCTGACCAACACCTAACTTTTGGTGTATATTCACTAGCACAGTACAGGTACCACATAAAGATGTATAATAATAATTAAACTAATAATAAAACTAATAATTATAATAATAGAATGAATAATAATCACTAATAAAACTAAATGTGATAATAAATAATATAATAATATAGTAATAATGTTAATCATAATAATCAAAGCAGTGGGTGTTGAGCAGGATCATGGGGGCAGTAGGTGCTTTGCAGTCACAGATCCAGACTCTGCAGCACCAGGGACAGAAATACCTGCAGAAAGCGACAGGAAGAGAGAGGATAGAGACGAGAAAGCACAAAAGTAAGGGAGAGAGAAATGTTCTGTGCATCATGGGAAGTTCCCCGGCAGTCTGTGCCTATAGCAGCATAACTGGGGGGTGATTCAATCCAAGCCTGAGCTTTAGGTTTTAAGCCTACTCCTAAACATGGAGAGGGTGTCTGCCTCCTGGACCCAAACTGGAATATGGTTCCACAGTAGAGGAGCCTGATAACTGAAGGCTCTGCCTACCATTCTACTTTTGGAGACTCTAGGGACCAAAAGTAAGCCTGTGTTCTGGGAGTGCAGTGTTCCAGTGGGTTAATATTACTATGAGCTCTTTAAAATAGGGTCGTGCCTGACCATTAAGGGATTTGTAGGTGAGGAGGATGAGGATTTTAAATTCTATTCTTTCCTGTTTAAGTCAGTGTAGATCTTAGGAGATACATTTTCAAGCACCCAATCCACAAATATGAAATTGAATCAAACTAATTGAAGCATGTGTAGCATTTCATTTGTCTGACTTCTTGCTAATCATGTAATTTTTACACAGTATCAGCAATTTAGAATATAAAGTATAAGGGGCTGTGTGGTATTTATTTATTTATTTATTTATTTATTTATTATTTAAATTCAACTGTAGCCTAAGATGCAGGTAAATATACTGCGTGAGCTGAAAGCGACAGGTGCATACTAGAGTTGTTAAACAACTAGAAGTTAGTTATTATAGTTTGGCTCGCTTATCTACACGGTCGGTAGTTTGGGCTGCAACAGTTGCTGTGGAACACAGCTCATGGAGGGAATTAATGTACTTTAAAAACCCTTGACACCTGATTGCTGCAACTTGTGTCAGAATTATACTCCTTCTCGAAGTCATATCTCAGTCAAATGTGGAAACATAGACATAATACACATATTTTGAGATTCAGTGTGACTTACACTTAGAGGATTTCATCATCCCATACTTCCATAAACGTCCATAAACTTCCATAAGTCCACATAGAAATCGTAAAAAAAGATGCTCCCTGTAACTCCAGAACTTGCCTGAGAATCCTCATATTTTTAAGGTTTCTTCACTATGAAAGTAATCCAGTGATAGTTACTCATATATTAATAGGTACATTACAAACAGGAACTGCTTTTACCAAAATCAACATACCTTAAATGGTTCCAGTTTGCCAAAATGTAAACAAATATAGGCTAAAAATACGAGGCTCTAGTTGTAGCCCAGTGATGGGGATGTTTGGGGGGTGTGGTTGTTTCAAAATCCTGTCCTAGATCATCTTTGACTCCTTGTTTAGTGTTTTTGCTGGAGTCACAGATCCTTTGACATTTCAGAAAATGTTGCAGACAAAATCGGGTTTATGTTTCATTTTCTGTAGCTGCCATTAATGCCAGAGTCCAAAGCAGTTAAGCCATGGTGTGTAATATGCCCTTTTTCATTCTGTGTTGGAGAATTATATCTCTGTACCTAGCTACAGATGTGGTACAGGAGAGACAGCATCAGTAAATCAAATTTCAGCAAGGCCAGCTAAATTCCAGTTGCACATCTAATGGTACATCTAATAAAAGTTTAGTAGCAATGAATAGGTTTTTAATTAGCATATTCAAGTTAATAGTTACACTCTGCAGATCCGCCAATTGTCTTTTATTCCCTTGATACAATAGAGAGATGTCGTATATCCATATTAAGGCAAAAATGAAACTTGAAACCCTTTTTCATTTAACAGAAGTTTGTTTCCACACCACCTAAACCTGAAAATGTGAGAGCCAAGATTTCAATCTCTGATATTACTGTGCTTCGCTTTATGGAGCTCCTGCCTTTGCAGTGAATAGGTGAATGACTCTGAGAACGCTGTGACAGTAGTCAGCCAGATTTTCGAGGGCTATGGCAACATTTAGCAGATCAGAAATTTTAGCACTTATAAGACTTAAAACTACATTTGTGTGTACAACTTCAATGTTGACGTGCCCTGTGTTTTAATGGAGCAGCCCCTTAAAGTGGGGCTTGATGGCACCACTTCTGTGTCATCATTTTTCAGTTTGGTTAGAGTTGTTTCTCTTTTTTTCTCTAGTGTAGTCTGAGCTGTCACACATCATTAAACTGAGTCCATCCTTAAATCCCAGGTATTAGCTATTTAAGGTAACGAAACAGTGTTAGCTAAGAAAAAATATATGCGCGCTTATATGCTTTATATACAATTTTTTTTCCCCACAGAATATCTTCAACAACCACATGCTGGATGTGAATGTCAGGTGGCTGGCCGTGCTGTACTTCAAAAATGGCATTGACAGATACTGGAGGAGAGTAGCACCTCAGTAAGTGCCTACTTGTCTCTCTTGTTCCCCATTTCTGTCAGCCTTTTCTATCACTTTTCGATCTTTAGGCTTTTTTTTCTTCTCTCTTCTCCTGCTCATCTTTATTCTCTCATTAATTTTCTCATTCACTCTTACTCCGTCTCTATTCACCAGTCTTCATCTCTCTGCCTGTTTTTGAGGCTTTGTCATTCTCTTCAGATCTTTTTTGTTACAGATTTGTAGTTGCATTTTTCTGTTTTGTCTCTATTCCTCATTGTGTTCAGTTTTCTATTGTCTTTCCTTTTACCAGTTATAGCTTACATCTGCAGCTCCACCATCTGCAGCTCCACCACTTTTCACAGCTTTCTTGTTTCTCTTTTTTACCTGTATGTCCTGATTATTCATATAATTGTATTCTGATTTTATACTTAGTTTATTCCTTTGTGTCTCTTTTGTCTGGTGGTAGATCGGCTTTGAGCATTCAAAGCCTATGGTCTGTTTTGGGTACCTGACTAGCTGTCTTTTGTTAGATTTCAACTAAACAGTGGCTCTTAAATTTGCAGGACAGTGGCTGGCCGGAGGTTATCAACTCTGCCTCAGCACACTGTGGCCATTCTTTGACTTCTTTAGATTATTGCTATTTTCTTCTTTCTTTCCATATTTTTCCCTCCTACCAAAGTTGTTTTACTCTTCTGAGTAATTCAGTAAACTGAATTTCATTTGCTGGAGTGCTGAAGGGGTATTTCGTCTTTGCGTTATTTATGCGGTTACTTTTGGACCATATGTCATTAATCCACGAGTAGAATACTGCATGGAACAGCACAATGCATAAGGTGCTGCTATACAAAGCATAGGCGACATTACACAGCATTTTTATTTTGTAATTAATCTGATTTAGAGTAATGCATTGCAACAAGGGTTGCAACTAAATTATTTTCATTATTAGTCAATCTGCCAATTATTTTCTCTATTAGTCGATTAGTCTATATAAGCTCTGAAATGTCTGGTTAGATGCTGGTGTGGTCCTTACTGTTCAATACCACTTATAACACACTGTCGGCCCATGTCATGTAGGCTACAGTACACGTTTGTTTACTTTGTCTCTTATTTCCACAGTGTCACACCAGCAACTATGGCAGTCTGCCAGCTGCTGTTAATCAAACTCAGACACTGACATCTCTGAGACGGCGGCTGGCACGAAAAGGAGAATTTCTGATATTTCCCTAAGACAGCTTTATTATTTTTTTTTTTAACTGTTTTTAAAATGGCTTTTAATTGGAAAACAGAGAAACCAGTTAAAGAGTAGTAGGTGATACTGACTGAATATACCTTTTAATACTGTGCTGCTGAAAAAGCACATGCGTAACTAATAAAAATAAAGATAAAAAATATATATGAAAAAATAAGTAATGGCGGCTTACTAAGTCACTTATGTGTAATGAAGCCATCAGTAATGTTATTAGTTATTAGCACTTTTTCTGCTGTGGGGAGTCCAAACATCTGCTGTGAAAAAGGTCAACTGCTTTTTCATAATTTTAAAAACCCACTCTCATTCTTTTTTATTAATGACATCCACAACTGTGCCCAGGCCTGCCATTTGTACATAATCTTGGAATAATCAGAATTTAATTTATATTAATTATAATCCATGTGTAAACAACAGTATCAATCCGTTGATAACATTTTGTTTGTATAGCGTCTTTTTTTACCGGCTCGTGCAATTCAGAGGTCTTTACAGATGACTGACAAGCAGATACTAAGACAGTACAAATGAAAACAGTAAAACTGATCCACCTGAGAAATAAAAGCATATTAATAAAATCACTAAAACATATAAAAACAGATTCAAAAATGAACAAAAACCCGGTAAAATAGATAAAAGACAATAACAAATAAGAGGTAAGAGAAAGTTAAACATCAAAAACACGTATATAAATGACTGAATAAAATAAATAATGACTGTAAAATTTTTTAATAAAAAGCTAGGCTAAGAGGTGGGTTTTAAGTTTATGTTTAAAGATATCAACACTTCTAGCTGGTCTCAGATCCTCAGATCCTTTTTCACCCCATATTCTTTTAAAGCTTGCTTTACTCACATCCCACACATCCAACACACCCCAAAATATGTGTGCCTAGTGAATCTTGTTTCACTAATTAACACTCTCCCTGCTACAAACTTGTTTTTTGCCCCCATATCTCCTCTCTCCCTGCCTGGGTTACAGTGTGGTTCATTCGTGTCTAGCTTCAGCAGCAGTTGAAATAGAGAGAAGAAAATTATTTATTTTCTGAAATATTGGATTTATGTACAAATTCATATTGTAACTACTTTGCACAACCCCTATTCTGTTTGTGAAAACTCATGTTGCAGACTACAAGATGTGATTTGGAGAAGAGCAGGGGGTTTATCCAAAGCTTACTGATTAAATCAGGCAGCTGGCAGGTCCTGTTCTATAGAGTGTTACGCAGGGATTTAATTGATCCTATAACAACTTGGCAGATTGATATCACATTCATATCTTAACCATATTAAAGTCTGTGGTTTGCATGTCTAGAATTTGAAATGAAATTGTAAAAAGTCACTTAGGATATGAGCTGCACTCAACAAGGCCAGGGCAGCTTGCACCCTCTTGTCATAATGTGACATGGTGGCTAAGGGGTTAACACTTTTGCTTTCAGCAAGAAGGTCTTGGGTTTTTTTTTTTTTTTTTATGAAAAATTTTCATGTGCCCCTCTGCATCCTTATGTTTACCTTCTCCAAGGAAGTTATGTTTTCACCCGTGTGTTTGTTGGTTTGTTTGTCTTGTCAGTCAGCAGGATTACGAAAAAAGTACTGAACCGATTTGCACCGAACTTGGTGGAGGGATGGGGCATTGGCCAGGGAAGAACCCACTACATTTTGGAGCAGATCTGAATCATTTGCTACTAATTTGAATGTTTTTCTCTCAAGTCTGGTGTATGTTGTTTGACATTGGCCTTGGTGGAGGTATGCGCTCTACTGAGGCCCATTCTAATTGTATCTTTCACGTTCTTATTTCTCTAGGCTTACTTCTCTCTGTCTCCCTTTGAATGTGTATAAAATTTGATTCAGTAAAGCTGTTCCTAGATGTGCATGTTTGCAGAAACTGTGTTAACTTTGCTAAACAACAAAGTTTGGAAAGTGTGTTATCACCCATAATGTCAAGCTAAAATTCACTCTGGAATCAGTTTGGTGAAATGTGATTACTGAGGGGCATCATCCTTTTTAACTACACTTATTGATCTCTCTACGTTTTTTGTGTCTCTATTTTGTCCGTATTAAGTTCAGATCTTGTCTCTGTCTCTCTTCAGAGAGACAGAGACAAGATTTCCTCTTCACTCCAGTTCTTACTTCCTCTGAACATCTTTTTGGTTGGTTTGTTCACAGTGCTTTATCAGAAGAAGAGAAGACGTCATTGCGTGCTGGTCTCATCACAAACTTCAATGAGCCTGTCAATCAGGTTAGTAGGGAAAAAATTGGATGTACTATGAAAAATTTAAGAAAAATTATTTTGTTGAAACTGACTGATTTTTATTAAATTACTTTGTATGAAACCATGTAATTGAAAAGGAAAGCATCATACCACTTTATGGCATGTTGTAGTTCATTTCACATGTAGTTAACTTTTTTTCCTGATGTATTATACTGTAATCATTGCACTATGGTGTGATTACATACTTGCAAAAACTATAAATTTGCTTGAAATGGGTTATCCATCATAATGAATACTAGAACTGCAACCGTTGCTGTCAAATGTATATTATTGTTGTCAAGTCAAATTAATTTATATAGCCCAAAATCATAAATCACAAATTTGTCTCAAATGGACTTACAATGTGTTCAGCATACAACACCTTCTATCCTTAGACCCTTGTGCAGTAATATAGTTTTAAGTATAAACTTGACATGAAAAGTCAGCACTGCATTGCCATGCAACATAACAATAACTAACATGATGATCACTTGAATTATCTGCTTTAAGAAAGTTTCAAGCCTCTGCTATTGACATTGCCTCCTTGTGCATTCAAGGAATTAAGTGAGAGAAGGGGGTGAACCCTCAAAAGCCCTGTTATCCTCATAAAGGAAGTGGTGTGAAGGCAGGTGGTAAGAAATGCATTGGCAGCGTTTTCCACACTGCCATTGTATTTCAACCACCAGTTGACACCAGAAAAAGACCCAGCAAAAATGATTAGTTAAATCAGACCAGCTGTTCCATCCAAACAAACAACTCTGATCACAGACAGGACAGACAAGAGGGAAGATAAAATAGCAGATTTTATTCTTGTCTTTCGGAGATTAAAAAGCAATAGTGGAGATACAATCACTGTACTACCATTAGTCCCAGGGGGAGACAATAGTTATACTGCAGTGTACCATAGAGAGACTATGTGCCTGTAGAAAAGGAGATTTTCCATTAGTAAAGTAATAAACCAATAGGTAATATGCTCTATATAAACTGTATAATTTGCCAAAGTTCAAATTGTTTGCTAAAATGCAGAAAAAAAAGCTTTAACAATAAATGCAAAGGAATGTAACACGATGAAATAAAAAGTTCTGAAAGTATGAATAAAGGCACTGATACTGCATATGGAGACTTTATTCAAGGGTCAAGAAGTTTCCTGATAAGCAGTTGATTTTATAGCTCTCAGGAGAATGCTGCAACAAACAAATATGTCAGAAATCAATGGAGAGTGATACATTTTTCTGAGGGGACATGGACGTTGGCCTTGAATGGTGGCCATGTATCCTAGTTTCTACAGCTTGTATGTCCTCGAGGGACAGCTCTATAAAGTCAGGTGTGATAGGGTCCATATGGCAAGCAGTGAATGCCATTCAAACACCATATGTCTCTCCAGTCAGAACTTCTCCTCGTACAATCAAAACTCCAGAAGGGGTTGTGCATTTTTGTGCATGTTAGTGTGGGTGTTCCAGCGTGTGGACAGTTGACAGTTAGAAGTTGTATAATTCAAGCTAAATTTGTGAGCTCACCTGGCTTTTTTAGAAAACATAATGACCTATTGATACTTGACTATTAAATTTCCATGCTCAGAGATGTTTGTTACTTACTTAAATGAAATTGTTAAAGTTGTTGAGCAGGCATATTGGTGTGTTTATCATTATCTTGTTTCTAATTGATTGTGGCTAGAGCATCGAAATGATAATCGGATTAAAAGGCTAAAAGTCAACAAGTTCATTTTGCTACTTTCATCTTTTTCATATACATTTGAAGTCAGAAGTTTACATACACTTAAGTTGAAGTCATTTATCCTAATTTTTAATCACTCCACAGATTTCATGTTAGCAAACTACAGTTACGCAAGTCGGTTAGGACATTTACTTTTTGCATGACACAAATAATTTTTCCAACAATTGTTTACAGACTTTTTCACTTTTAATTCATTATATCATAACTCCAATGGGTCAGAAGTTTACATGCACTAAGTTGATTGTGCCTTGAAACATCTCCAGAAAATGATTTCATGGCTTTTGAAGCTTCTGATAGGCTAAGTGATATCATTTTAGTTAATTGGCAGTGTACCTGTGAATGTATTTTAGGGGCTACCTTCAAACTCAGTTCCTCCCTTGTTTGATATCATGGGATCTAAAATCTAAAAAAAAGACCACAGAAAAAAAAAATTGTGGACCTCCACAAGTGTGGTTAATCCTTGGAAGTAATTTCAAAACCCCCGAAGGTCCCACATTCATCAGTACAATGGTGTGTATACTTACATACAATAGTATGCAAGTATAAACACCATGGGACCACGCGGCTGTCATACCGCTAACGAAAGAGATGCGTTGTGTCTCCTAGAGATAAACGGACTTTGGTGTGAAAAATGCAAATCAATCCCAGAACAGCAACAAAGGACCTTCTGAAGATGCAGAAAAGTACCTGTATCCGCTCTAAAATGAGTCCTATATTGACATTGCCAGGGAGTTTCAGCTTGGTCGCAAATGGGTCTTCAAATGGCCAATGACCCCAAGCAAATTTTAAAGAGTTGTGGCAAAACAGCTTAAGGACAACAAAGTCAAGGTATTGGAATGGCCATCACAAAGCCATGGCCTCGATCCAATAGAAAACCTTCGGGTAGCACTGAAAAAGTGTGTGTGAGCAAAGAGGCCTACAATCACACCAGTTCTGTCAGGAGGAATGGGCCAAAATTTATTCATTAAGGGCTGGCTCAAACAGTGGCAGCAGCAGCTAGCTATTGCACTTCCAGTGGCATCCAATTGAGTGAGCTAAGTATAACATTATTTTAGTTATATAGTTAACACGTGTGTAATGTTATTTTAGAGGTGTTTAATAGTGTGCGAGAGCAGCTGGGAGATGAAACCACAATCCATGCAGGATAGTTAAATAGTTTTCACCGTAAGTGGTGGGGTGTGGATTGCAGCGCTTGTACTGTGTGGTTTTGTTAAATTGCAGTGCCTCCAGTAGAGGTTGATAGCATGTCGTATTCCAGTGGTGTGCCTTAAGCTAGGAGTCTAGCCCCGTGTTTAACTGTGTGAAGTTGATTTCACAGCTTAGTGGGAATTTTTTGGTGTACTGGCGGGACGTGGCGGTTATCTCTTTTTGTAACCACCCCCTTGTTTTTATGAATTGTATTTTATAATAATAAAGATTATCATTGTATTTTGTATATCTGCATTTTGTGGTGATTTCTTAATAATAAAATATTAATATTTTAATATTTACACCTTAACTATTTCAGTGTCAGTTGTCACTCTGCTGCTGCTTAGATGTCACGAAAAAGTGAAAACAAGTGAAAAACATACAAGTTTGTAAATAAAAATCTAAGCAACATGTAGCTGACATTTTTTAAGATTTTTGTTTATTTATTAAGTAGCCTAGATGTTTCTTATACATTTTTTTAAAGGGAGGGGAAATCAAGGAAAGTGTCTCTCACCTGCCGAACTACTGCAGAGCCACTACCTGCCAGTACCACTAGGAGGATCTTGGTGTCTGTTTCCTACTAACTGTAAATACTCCTCATAACAGCTGCAAGGCCTAAAGCCTCTCACGCCCTGTCATTTTGCACTCTGCAGCTAATGTACCTGTACATGGTGTGGCAGGTTATGGCCCTAGACCTGCAAGTGTTCTACTGATCAGGGTCTGAAATTAATTTAAAAAAAAAAAAAAAAAAAGAAAAACTCTGCGGAGTAATAGCATTTCAATGACAAGTGATCACAGTAGCCTACAATTGCTATGCATTTTTAATAACAAAAGATATCAACCTATGTGCAGGCCTAAGCCGTCTATTTCTTTCCCCAGCATTGCAACATAACAAACTGATATGAATCGAATGGTGTTATCAGCACACACTTTATTTGATTGACTTTGACGTGTGTGAATTTGACACCCAAGATTCATTGTCTTCTCATTTGAAAACCGAATTTTAGAATAAAGTAGTAGTAGTAGTAGTAGTGGTAGTAGTAACTGTATGAATGCCTTGCTTAAAAACATTGATAAACAACACCAAACAGTATTGAGAGATTAGTCAAAGAAACCTTGCAAATTAATGGAAAAATTACATTTTGGAAATGCTATGTCTACCGAGTCTTGACTTTTAACATCGACAAACTATAAACTTCGGCATCTCACTAGCAGATGCCCCACACAGCTAGCTGCCACTGCAACCATTTGAGCTTTCTGTCTCTCAAAGTGTATGTAAACTTCTGACTCACTGGGAATGTGATGAGAGAAATAAAAGCTGAAATAAATAATTCTCTCAACTATTATTCTGATGTTTCACATTCTTAAAATAAAATAGTGATTCTTACTGACCTAAGACAGGGAATGTTTGCTAGGGTTAAATGTCAGGAATTGTGCCAAATTTAGTTTAAATGTACAGGCTAAGGTGTATGTCAGCTGTACATTTAAAAATGGGCTAGATTAATGGATTTTGGAAATAAGAGGAAACTGCCATCACAGAAAATATTAGGTCAGATCAAACATACAGTAGTTTAAAAAGCCCCGCTAGTATAATTTACAAGTTAACTGTTAATTTGGTAACGTTGTGATTTCTAGGCTTGTACCAGGGCCATCAACTTTGTCTACCGTTATTGATAGAAATTGGATTTGACAAAGTATTAGAAACGCTTCTCAGTTTAGCATAATGCAGTTCAACATCACCACAAACTACAGCCTCTAAATGACCATAATATAATCATCATCTCCATAAAACGGATTGAAGAAAAATTGAAGATTCTAACCTTTCTAAAACCAGGATTTGTTGAAGGACTGTTGGATTAGACAGCATTACCTTTAGCTGAGTGAACCTTGTAAGCTGGCAAAGTAGTGTATTTCTGTTGTTACTATCAAACCACATCTCTACTATGTGGGTGCAAATAAACTACGTCTGTGGATTCAATTGGATGTTTATGCTAATACTGTATGTATTGTACATAGAACTGTAAAATGCATTAGCAGTATTTTAGCAAAAATGTGTGAGCCACAGCTGTCCAATCAATCGTGCTTATGATTTGAGGAAAAACAACTGATAAAGCTGGTTTTGAAATAGTAATAGAAGCTTCAATCATCACAGTGTCCACTAACTCCTGAGGTATAATGTGTCCTTGTCAGGACACTTGACCTCCTCATTTATCTTAAATGATTGGGTGTCTCACCGCTAGTCAGTGTTAAAGAAATGGACATACTTGAATTATAATTGCTCAGGTAGTGCACTTAGTGTTATGACAAGTCAAACTATGTCAAGGTCACATGACATTTCATACAGTATAGTCCTAATAGTAAAAGCTATGAACATGCAACACTCCTGTTTCAGCATTCTGTTTTGAAAAGTGACTTAATCAATGTGATTGATTCCATCTGTGACAGGACAGAGATATAATGTAGTATGCACACTGTATTGTGTACTATAGTTTCATATTTTATGCCTTATTTGTCCAAACAGCTAATTTTAAATGAGACATTAAAATGGAACTATATTGTTCACTGACTGAATGTTATATATGTACTACAATACCCATCAAGTTTCCTTTTGGCGTAATCACCTTCTGCTGTGTTTAAGCTTTGCCTCTGGTCATTATTTTTTTTTCACTGTGTTTTTCCAACAGATAGCGACCCAGATTGCAGTACTGATAGCCAAAGTGGCCCGTCTGGACTGCCCCAGGCAATGGCCAGAGCTCATTCCCATTCTGCTTGAGTCTGTGAAGGGTCAAGATGGCCTGCAGCAGCACAGAGCGCTGCTAACCTTCTATCATGTCACCAAAACGCTAGCGTCCAAACGTCTGGCGCAAGACAGGCGGCTTTTCCAGGATGTAAGTCGACAGTTTTAGCCATTTGTCATTTGTTCTGTCACCAATCTCAGCCTAACATCTTTACAACCTCATTGTTTATCATTCTTAGTTATTCAGTATCCCTCTCTGCATTTTTGTTCTCCACACCTTATGCAGTAGCTGTGTACACCTGAATACAAGGTAACTAGGTCAAGAAGTAAAGACAAATAAAACTTTAACTCTCTCTTCTGAACTTTGCTGCTTTTATATTTTTTCTTTTGTTTTTCTCCCCTTGTGTTTGGCCCGCTGACTTTGTCATGTTCATTTTTTTTTTCTGTTAATCTTTTTTTCCTGCAAAATCTTTTGATTATGAATAGATGAATAGTCTTGAGAGTTTCAGGTTTTTTAGTTTCATATTTTGCCTGTAGGAGATGCTGTTCAGCTATTGTAAGAGAAATCAAATACAAGGTTTATAGCTGCCAGATTCTCCTTGCATGCATGTCCGGTCTGTGTGTTTTCATGCATGACTCGAGCATGGGAGCAGATTTTTTTGTGTTGCTAGTTGTGTGTGTAAAAGATATTGTATTAGATGAAGGGCTGTTTGTGGGAGTTAATGTTTCTTTCAAAGAGGCCGTGAATCAGAGCAAATGCTCTTTTTTTGCCATCTGTGGTTTTAAAGAACATAAAACTTAAGCAGAAAGACAGTCGTGAAGAGAAGGGGTTTAAGGGAATATGATCAAACAGACCAACCGAGGGAGAAAGAGTGACAGAGATGGGACCAGTGGACATCAGAGGCAGTGACTGACACCAAATAGTTGGACGTGCAGAGGCATCCTCTATGCCAGAATGTGAGCCCTTAGGCAATACGAGGGACAAAGGCAGTCCGAGCTCCATTAAACAGTGCAGTTTTTAAATGATGCACTGATGACTTTGATGCTAAATGGCCCATGTAATTCTCTCTTCCCCCCTGCCACAACATAGCTGGCTCGGTGGCCAGTTCATGTGCACACCACACATTGTGAAGAGGTTATGACAGAGAGAAAAATGCAACACTATTAATTTCAGTTACAAAGGCATGCTTCACCCCTTGAGTCAAAGTGATTTTTAATGTGAAGTCTGACAATAGGATATCTCCACTATTTTTTACTGATTTATGTTGGTCATTTTATACACCACAGCACCTGTGAATACTGTCTCAAGACAAGGCTCTGTTCACTATCTCAAATACCACACCTGACTGTTCAATCGTGGGCTGAACAGTAAAAGGAAAAACTCATTATGACCCCACATGACCTCAGTTGTTTTCATTACTGAGGAAAGGCTTGAGACTTTTAAACAAGGAAAACTGGTTTTATTGTGGGTTGTACTTCTTTGCGTTTTTGAAATCAAAGTCAGTCACTTGTTTCCGGGACGTTACCTTTTACCATCTGTTCACAGAAATGTATTGAATGTTTTCATATTTAACAGAGTCTGCATTGGACAGCTAACAATCTCTTCATCTATAAGCTCACTGTTTAACCCTATGTTTACACTGTTTTTTTTTTTCTCAATTTAGTATGGACATAATATATGCATAAGTTTGAGCATGTATTCTTGTACTCCATGAGTGTTTGCACTCCTCTCTAGTCCTTCATCCCGGCTAAAACAGTTGGTAGAGCACGTTGACTGCATCATGGGAGATGATGCCCCGACAACAGCACATTAAGTAGCTCTTTGTTTTCCTGCCCCACTTGTTGAGGTTTGGGTTGTGAACTCTTTGCCAGACACAGTGCTAAACAGATATTGTAGGAAAAAGGGAAAGGGAGGGTGACAAAGAGGAAGGGTGTGGGTGTGTAGGAGAAAAAGCCATTGACGTAACCAAGGGCTGCTGGTGACAGGAGGAGGGATCACATAAAAAGAAGTTACGGAGTAATCAAGAAAATGGTGTATAGACAAAATGGAGGCTTTATTCATGGAGGAGGAGGATGGAATTGGGACACTTTAGAAGTGTTTTCTGCCTCCCAACTTTTAGAAATGTGAATTAGTAAAAGCATTGACTTTTAGAAAGAAATTGAGAAATTTAAGAGAGAACTGGATGAAGGAGAAAAGCTAATTGCCTTCTACCGTTTATTTGTAATAAAGAAAATATTGAAGAAAAAGATTTGGGACCATAAATTTGCAGAGATTCATTAAGGTATACTTTCTTCCCATAATATGATGATAAAGGATCCATGAACAGGCGCCACAAGTAGTCAGTACTTGAGAAAAGCCTCACATTGCTAAAAAGGCCATGCCTGAATGGCATTGTTTCATAGTGCAGTTGTACAGTTGAAAATAATATTGAGTAATAGGCTCTCATTGCCACTAAAAAGGTTGATTGCGCATTCTCAATCTCAGAGTTCAACTTTGGATGATATTGCCCTGAGCAGTAGCATGGAAGATCGCATATAAAAATGGATGTCACTCAAGGACATGTATATCAAAATAGATCTAAAGGCAGGTGTTTCAAGCTGGATCGCAACAGGCTGGTTGTCAGTTGGTGTCATACATCCAGAGTATATGCGGTATATCTGGTGTTTCCCAGAAGCCAATGGGTCATATGTTAGGCAGGCGCACTGTAATACTCACACCTACATTTTTGTTACTTTACTGAATTTAAAAGCATAGGAACACATTTAAACCCAGAGATATAACACAACAATAGAATACATTTTTGCTGTCAACAGTATAATGTACAGTTAGGTCAATAAGTAGTCTGCTAGTGAGCCAATTTTTGTAATTTTGCCTCTGTACACCACCACAATGGATTTGAAATAAAGCCATCAAGATGTGATTGAAGTGTAGACTTTCAGCTTTAATTTAAGTGGTTTCACAAAAATATCCCATTAACTATAGAGGAATTACAGCCATTTTTGTAAATAGCACCTCAATTTCAGAGGCTCAAAAGTAATTGGACAAACCAACATAATTCTAAATTTAAGGATTATATTAAATGCTTGGATGAAAATCCTTTGCAATCAATGACTGCCTGAAGTCTGTAACCCATGGACATCACAAATGCTCCCTTGAGATGCTTTGTCAGGCCTTTACCACAGCCGCCTTCAGTTGTTTCTGGTTTGTGGGTCTTTCTGTGTTCAGTATTGTCTTTAGTAAGTTAAAAGCATACTCAGTTGGGCCGAGGTCAGTTGTCTGACTTGGCCATTGAAGAATATTCCACTTCTTTGCCTTGAGAAGCTCATGGGTTGCTTTCACAGAATGTTTTGTGTCATTATCTGTCTGTACTTGTCGTATACACTTCAGAATTCATCCTGCTACTTATATCAGCAGTCACATCATAAAGAAACACCAGTGACCCCGTTCCATTGGCAGCCATACATGGCCATGCCATAACACTGCCTCCACCATGTTTGACAGATGACGTGGTATGCTTTGGATCATGAGCTGTTCCTTCCCTTCTCCATACTCTTCCAATCATTCTGGTACAAGTTAATCTTGGTTTCATTTGTCCAGAGAATCTTGTTCTAGAACTTGGCAGGCTTTTGTAGATGTCTTCTGGCAAAGTCTAATCTGGCCTTTCTGGTCTTGAGTTTTTCCAGTGGTTTGCACGTCGTGGTAAACCCTCTGTATTTACATTCATGAAGGTGGCTTTTGATTGTAGACTTTGACAATCCTACGTCTACCTCCTCGTGACTGTTCTTGACCTGGCTAGATGTTGTGAAGGGGTTTTTCTTCACTAACGGACGAATTCTGCAATTATCCACTTTAGTTGTCTTCTGTGGTCCTCTAAGCCTTATGGTGTTGCTGACCTCGCCAGTTCATTTCTTTCTTTTTAAGAATGCACCTAATTGTTGATTTGGTCCCTCCTAAAGCTTCTGCCATCTGTCTGATAGGTTGTTTTGTTTTTTGCGCCTAATGATGGCTCCTTCGTTTGCATCAACATCTCTTTGGACCGCATATTGAGAGTTCCCGGGAACAGCTACCAAAAACAAATTCAACACTTGGAATCAACTCCAGAATTTTTATCTGCCTAATTTGTAATGAAATAACAAGAGAACAGGCCACACCTGGCCATGAGACTGATTTTCAGTCAATTCCTCAGTTACTTTTGTGCCTCTGAAAATGGGGGACTATGTCTGTCTGTCAGTCAGTCAGTCAGTCAGTCAAATGGTTATCTGGCTGTTCCTGAACAGTTAATGCAATGTTTTTGTTAAACCCCTTGATTTAAAGCCGAAAGTCTGCACTTAATTCACATCCCAATGGTTTTGTTTCAAATCCACTGTGGTGGTGTACTGTGTGTGTGTGTGTGTGTGTGTGTGTGTGTGTGTGTGTGTGTGTGTGTGTGTGTGTGTGTGTGTGTGTGTGTGTGTGTGTGTGCGTATCTATGTATATATGTGTGTGTGTGTGTGTGCGTATCTATGTATATATGTGTCTGTGTGTGTGTCTGTGTGTGCGTATCTATGTATATGTGTGTGTCTGATTTTCTATCACAGCTTTCATGCGTCTTGGCATGCTCTCCACCAGTCTTTCGAATTGCTGTTGGGTGACTTTATGCCACTCTTGGCAAAAAAATTCAAGCAGCTCAGATTTTTTTTTGATGGCTTGTGACCATCCATCTTCCTCTTGATCTCATTCCAGAGGTTTTCAAGGGGGTTCAGGTCTGGAAATTGGGCTGGCCATGACTGGGTCTTGATCTGGTGGTCCTTCATCCACACGTTGATTGACCTAGCTGTGTGGCATGGAGCATTGTCCTGCTGGAAAAACCAATCCTCAGAGTTGAGGAACATTGTCAGAGCAGAAGGAAGCAAGTTTACTTCCAGGATAACCTTGTACGTGGCTTGATTCATGCGTCTTTTGCAAAGTAGCATTTGCCTGGTGGGTGCAAGACACTGTGTAGGCCTCTCCAGGTCTCCATCTAACCATTAGATGACCAGGTGTTGGGCAAAGCTGAAAATTGGACTCCTCAGAGAAGATGACTTTACTCCAGTCCTCTATGGTCAAATCCTTATGGCCTTTTGCAAACCTCAGGGTGGCTCTTCTTTGCTTCTCATTGATGGAGGGCTTTTTTCTAGCTTTACACGACTTGAGCCCTGCCCCTAGGAGCCTGTTTCAAACTGTTCTCGCCGTGCACTTCACCCCAGCTGCCATTTGCCATTCTTTTTGTGGGTTACTTGATGTCATACTGTGGTTGCTGAGTGACATTCAAATGAGTTGACCGTTTTTGAATCCACTTAGTTTTGAGGTACTACTAGCACTGTTTTTGCCATCTAGCTGGTCCTATTGCAAGAGGATAGTGATGACCACAGCAGTGGTTTTTATACCTTTCGTCGTGAAATAAGAATTGGTTCAGGTGATCACCTAATCAGTGTGCTTGTGTTGGAATTCAACACACACTGGAATGGAATGGCTGTCATACATGTAGAGATGCTGAGAAAAATTTGCAGTGGTCTCTTAATTTTTTCCAGAGCTGTATATATAATATATATTTAATATATAATATAATATGATATGATGTAATAAAATATTGAATTTGTTTGCTTTTCATGGCTCTCAAACCTAAGATAAGTTAAGAGAGGAATGGGGCAGGTGATAACCAGTATCTGGCTTTGTGCTTTTCAATATCAATAGAGGGGCAATATCTCACAGGACTGGTATTCATAAACAGAATGTCAAATGAAATTTAGATGGCTTGAAGATGGTGGGAATTGTTTGCTGTTTTTAAATTTTCCTCTCTGTTGTCTCTGTCTGTAGCTGTGGAAAGGAGCAGACTCATGCATACACACAGGTACACATAGGTCTTGCAACTGTGGAGCTTTTCAGACAGAAAAAACACACACCACATAAATGGGGAAAATGAATTTATTCTTAGATGCAGTGGAATTCTGTCTTGAATGATTCAGCAACAATTCCTCAAACTCATTAATTGGTATTCAGATAGTACCCAATCATTGGCCACCAGCTAAATAACCAACTGCTTTTCTCTTTCTACCCAGCATCTTTTTTTATACTGAAGCACAAAAAAATGGAATTTAATTTAATTGACATAGTTATAGTTATCAGGAGAGTGGATGTCAGACCACTGTTAAGGACTCCAGTAGCTTGTGGTGTGGGGTACTATATCAGTTGTTGTGCTGTTTCATAATCCTTTTCAGTGCTGTGATACGGATTGTAGTCTGGCTCAGTTAGTTGCATCAAGCTTTGACAAGTCGCTCCTTCAGCCATGCTGATCAAGTCGCTTTTGTTCACGTGAAAAACACACCCTGTTGTGTGATTGTCTGTTCTTTGCTTGATAACAAACAGCAGGTGTGGTTGGTTGGCAGCTGCCGTTGGGCAGCGGTACAGAACTCTCAGCAACGTTTTTTCCGTCCATTCGGTGTAGGCTCTGCACGTAATTCTAATAATGGTAGGGAACAACCTGTATATTATTTTTAGGCATATTTAGCTGTGCTTTCAGACTTGCTTGTTACCATGTAGAATTCAGTTAAAATGACCTTAGATCCCATAGAAAAGTGTTAGTACACATACACATACTCACAAATCAATTGACTGCCTTTAAAGAGAAGACCAAGAGTGAGGAAGTCAGAAGAATTTGAGATTGTTTCCTAAAGTTGGTTCATCACTTTTAGGTTCCATGCATTGAATTAGTCTGGAAAGTGGCAAGCTCCAGGGAACTCTCTCCAAAGAAGAAACTTGCCAGCCTTGCAGTTTTCTGTAAAGAATCTATCAAAGCCTAGCTGTGCTGTCAAAGTAGGGATTTCTCTTTCAGCAGGCATATGTCACCAACCTAACAACTGGTTCTTACTTGATACATCAGTGTTACCCACTGCTCATTCTGTTGATGAGTTGTTCAGTTCCTTCCTTAGAGATGCACTGTACTGTTATAATTGAAACTTTTCACAGTCTAATTTTCATTTGAGTGTTCGGTTTAATTAAATAGCAGACATTTGTTTAAATGTCACATTTAACAGTGTAAGAATATCTGAGAGTGTAGATGGCGTTAAGCATTATCACATTGAAACGCTTGAATATTGAGCCACTATGTTTAAAGAGTTACTGAGATATAATGTTTACCTCTTTTCTTTTCTGTTTATTTTTTTTATGAAAACAGGGCTTATTATTGTGCCATGGCAGATATATTGTATTTTCTGAGCTACTGGGCCAGACTACATACTACACATTTGACGGGAACTAGAGTACGTTTGTCTACTGTGTGTTTGTTTTATGTGATTGTATTATCTACAAGTGCTTTTTTTATTTTTATCAGCATCTGTGTAACTAGCTGAGACTCTTTGCTGATATGGTTGCAGTTTGCATTTACATCTGGTGGACAGATACATTTGTGATTAACTCCATGTGTTCATCAGAATTACCTCAAATGGCTGTTGCTGAATGCGAGTACTGATCCAGAATAATTTTATCTGTGTGTGATTGACTGTACTGTTTATGTGTATGTTGGCAGCTGGCGTCGGGGATCTACAGCTTTGCCTGCTCCCTGTGGAGCCATCACACCGACTGCTTCCTCCAACAGATCTATGCCAGAGATGAGGCTGCAGCGCTCAGCTCACTGGAGAGGACACTGCTCTCTCTTAAAGGTAGAAACATTTGCACACGAGCAAACACACATGCCCATACAGACAACACACACAGCACAACTGCATTATCATGCAAAGAGGTACAGTGATGTATTTATACGAAATGGTAAGTAAATCATGGCCTTTAATAACTGACTGTGTATTGCATAATGTGATTTTTAGCACGATTTCACCTACTGACAAAAACTTAATTAAGCAGAGTTGTGAACTTGTGAAAATATGTATAATGTATGTGCTGATACTCTGTGAAACACTAATTAAATTGAATTCACTTTAAAGTCAATTTGCAGTTAGTGATTATTTCTGTATACTGATTTATTTATTTTTTCTCTCTGCTCCCTTTCAGTGCTTCGCAAGTTGACTGTCCATGGATTTCAGGAGCCACAACAGAATATGGAAGTGATGGTGAGTAATGTCAGCTGTGGCTGCTATAGAAGCACTCACATTTTGGAAAGGCTGTTATTTTTCTTTCGGTGTTTTGAGTTGAAAATGACTCCAATCACTGTGTGAAAAATGTGGATGACTGTGATGATTGAAAGTGCCTTAAGCCTTGCCCCGGTTGAAATAGTAGAGAGTTTTATATGAGCTCTTCACCCACTCTCAGTGTGAAGAAAGTCCAAATCCATGAAACTGATAATTCAATTTAGTCTAAATCTTTCTGGTTAAAAAAAATCTTAAAGGTGTGTCTGGGTAGGGTTTTGGTTTCCCCATGGCTCAGAGCTAATGGAATCATTTGCACAAAGTGTCCAAGTCCTTTGAACTCCAGCTGCATTGTGACTGCTTCGTCTTTTGTCAGTGTCAGTTTTGGGAAAGAATAGCTGGCAGCTTTTTAGAGAGTAATGGTAAACAAGAATAGGTCAAAACTTAATATATGGCTGTACCTTGTATGGTTAATGTGCAAAATTGATGATGTAGCTGAAAGCTGTGTTGAATCGCTGTAAACAACTACTTTCAATGGAAAGTAGCTAAAACCTGCTCAAAAAGTCACTAAACTTGGCTTGACAACATAACAAGCTAATTAGCATATTCATGATGTCATTGCGTTGTATTTGCATTCTGCCTAGTGTCAGCCGGATTCAGCCTTTTATTTGTTTGGTTCTCTCCTACTCTCTGTGCTCACATAAATAGTAATATAATACAGCAGAATTCCCAATAAAGCTGTTCTCGTTTACATGTAAACTTGGCCCATTAAGACTACATGTTAACCAGCGGTCACTTCCAAGCCATTTCCAAGCTGCTGCTCTGCACTGTTAAAATCCTGATTTTATGACCGCGACGTCGCCTGAGATAATCACCCTATACATAAACTAAAGACAATGGTTGTGCCGTGATTCAGTTGAATGATACACAAATGTGGTGTTTTTGTGGAGGGAAAGCCTGAGCTTGCGGTCGCGGGGCAATACTGGCGACTCTCTTCTAAGGAAAATTTCTAAGGTTTTTCCTAAAGTCTCTAGAATTTTCACTAGGTGCTTTTTGGGGAAAAAAGAAGTCGCTAAAGGGGTCTGAAAAGTTGTTAAATGTAGCGCTATTCATTTGGAAAGAGCAAAGGCCAATGGGGAAACTCCAGCTCCGCTGTTGTGGTCCAGCCAAAAATTATAACTGGTAAGTTAAGAGCTGGAGTGACTTTGAAATCATGACTTTAAGTATTCTTTATTCTTTTATTTTAAATTAGAAAACAAACATTTGAATTGTGCTTGTAATTTTCAATGTAGAAATCTGCAGTGTAGTGTTGGGTATTGAAAATAGATAGCACTATTGCACCTGTCTCCAACCAATCTGGACCTACAACAACAGTGCAGTAATGTGATGCTGCTAACTATACTATGGAGGGGGAAAATGCATTTAGACAGCTCAGTCGTTAATAAAGGCAAATGCTCAGATGCATTTAGGATCAAATTATCTACTGGAAGAGAAGCCTGAGACTACACCTGTGCAGCCTTCAGGGGCACACTCTTCAGGTTCTTACTGAAGTGGACTATGTAATACTGGAGTATTTTAATCATGTTTTGAGTCTGCTGATGTATGAAACACAGGCAGTTAAGCTAACTGCTCTTGAGTGATTGATTGATTGAATTCACTGTTGACTGACATACTGCATATACAAATAGAAAGACCATACAGGAGTTTTATTTAAAAGTAGTAATTTAAACTGCAAGACCTGAAGACTTCAGTACTTTGAACAATGCAGCCCTGAGACAAATGGCAACATATTGTCATAGAAAAAATAAAAACACTTGTACAGGTTTCAAAAAACAGTGTTTGACTTGATTCATGGCCTTAAGAAAAATTCAAAGAGTGAACTACCCAAAAATTCTCACCTCTAACTAACAGCCTGAAAAACAGTTTGGTGACAGTTTGAATGATCAGTTTTTACTTCATTTAAGTAAAAAAGCTAAACACATGGTTACCACTTTAAAATAGGATTTACTTGCTTTTTTCAGTTTTATATCACTGTAAAGTTGATCAGATTTTATTTTCTTGTTCATACAAAACATATGATTTAAGACACTGTGGCAGCATTGCTTTGTATAATTTATTATTTCATCGCTAACATTTATATACTGAATCGATCAATTAAAACCACAACAATTGATGAATGAAAAGAAGTGTTAGTTGCCAAAAAGACATTTTGGCAACTTTTTGGCTTTAAGTAGCCTTGAGATACAGTATATAGTATGTAGTCATATAAGGTCAACACATCATTAACATTATGAGCCGGCTAAGCAAGTTGCTGCTTTACAGTCTATTGTTGTTTTTAATCTTATATCTTTTCTTTTATTGGTTTATTTGTTTTTTTTTCTCTCTGTCAACTGGGAGATGGCAAAGACATTTTATGACAGAAATAAGTCTTTGCTCTATTATTCCACTAATGAGACAACTTTTAGCTTGAGGGCTGAAGGTTGTATAATGGTAGAAATACTCACATTAAAATGTCATTTGCCCTGAGCTGTGGCTGGTTATTCCAGCTCAGTGAGCAGACATAATGGTTCGGAGTTAATATTTCATGTCTAGATGTATTTGCTGTTAATATCTCAGACTCACTACTTCTTGCCTTTGGTTGTTGATACCATTTTTCATCGTTTTTCAGATGATGATGAGTTAACAGAGAAATATGCTAAGTGTGAATCTAGTTCCTTTCCCAACAGTCATGTCATGGCTATACCTCATATTATTTTATAATTAAATAATATTTTCTTTTTCTTGAGATTCATATGGTTCCCACACTGCTGGAATTTTGGAACCATGCTGGAGTTTGTTATTAATGGAAGTTACTGGAAAGGTGTTTACTTGGAGCACATATATTAAGCATTGAATATGCTTTTTATTATGAAAAGGCAAACAATATGATTATATAAACTAACACTTTCACCATCGGGTAATACAGCACATTTTGGTAATCTAAAATCATGAAATGCCAAATAAATGTGTCCATTTTGAGTTATTAGTAAGTTACAATTTAACTAAACCATCCAAACAATTTTCCTCTCGTAATGTTTACAGGTTGCTTCTGTAATGTTTGAAAAATCCAGTCTTAGTTTGATCTGGTTTAGTTTGCCCCACTCAGTGCTAGTGTCAGGTTATTGGGAAGACATATTCTTAGGTTGTATTCTAAGCATATGTCAAGACTGTTATATTCACAGTAGAATAGTTTGAGTTCAGTTAATTTTGTTTGTCTCTCTGTGATGTTCTTTTGAGTACAAAGACTGCTTACTAGTTATTTCCTTTCTCACAAGCACATCATTTATGTGTATTTTATTCAACTTTTTACATAAGATGAGGCAACACAGCCATCTGTCTTTGTTGGCTCCATATATTTAAACCCTACGTTGTTGTGTCACAGCCCCTATGGCAGTGGTTTATGACATTCACACTTGGGTCTCCTGTAAGGACCTGTTTTTATATTGAGTCTCTTCACACATGACATGAGCATTTTGGACGGACGGGGTTTATTTTCTATTCACCACAGTGGCAGCATCGCTGGAGAAAAGCAGTGATTCGGAAAGTACTGACACTAAGAATGAAGGATCATTGTCAATTTTCACACGCTAAAACATTCACCAGATTTTGGTCTTAAATTGCCACCCACTGCGCTTCCCCTAGATCTTTTCTCAGATTGAACTTCCTTGTTTTGTTGACACCTTTATCCCTCTTTACAAACTACTTCTCACACAACTGCTGACATGCCTAATTGATGTTCTCCATTTGTCTCCATTTTTTCTATCTTTTTATCAACATCTTAATCCATTTTGCTGATTTTACTTTTCACTTCATCCTGTGTATTTTCCCTGGCAGTGCCATGAACCTCACTTCTCTTGCTTTTCAGCTGCCAAACTTTTTTCATTATGACTAATTCAGCTGAAAACTTCTATTTTGCACTTGCTTTTGCATTAGTCATTTATAATTTCCTGCATGCTCTATTTAGGAATTTTTCTCCTTTTATTTCATCCACTTGCCTCCCCCTCTTTTATTAAACCTCCCACCATTAGGCTTAACATGTCTGCTTTGAACTCTGTTCTCCATCACCATCCCACCCTCTCTTCTGCCCTCCTCTTTTTACCCTCTCTTTCTTCACTAACACTGTTGGCTGGATGTGTGATTAATGACACTGCTGTTGAACTCATGGGTGAACATTAAAGCAGAACTAAACAGATTGCATCTGCATCTATCATCTAATTTCCCATGCTAAGCCAGAGCTACACCAGGCTACAGAAAATTGATTCTCTTTCATACTGTGTAGTTAGCACTTTTATTTAGAGTCCTGAACACAGAGGCAAGTGTGCCCACGCACACATGCACACACACATTACACAACACCCAGATCTTAACGTTATTCCCTTGTTAATATATGTGCTTCTGGGCAATTATAACGATGTAATCATGAGTGATTCAACTGCAGAAATGTCTTAGAGATTAAACTTCATCTCACCTTCTCTTCATGTCTTCCTTTTCAGGGTTTCCTGAATGCAGTGTTTGAAAGGCTAAAACAGTTCTTGGAATGCTGTGAGTACTTGTCTCTTTCTCTGTCCTGAATCTCTGAGCCGAGGCTTCTCCCTTCAGTAACCCCCCCCCCCCCCCAAAAAAAACAAAAAAAACAAAAACAGTTACCAGTGCTTGATGTAATGCATGCAGAAGGAATCTACTTAAAAGCTAAGATACTGTATGATACTCAGAGTCTAGGTCTCATAATAGCATAGTATAGCATAGCATAGCGTAGCATAGCATAATGTAGGTGTCAAAAAGTTCAGGCTGAGTTATCCTAAGGGATTCAGTCCTCTTGCAAGCCATTAGAAAACAGAAGACCTCTAAGTACAACTTATGCTCACTGTACCATCATTTAAAAGTAAGGGCTCAAGGAATCTTTGTAATTTTAGATCTTGAGAGAGCAGGTTAAAGACAGAATGTTTCTTCCCGGAAAATCTTGGTGACCTCATCCTGCACGAGTAGGTGTGAACATAAAATCTAAGCAATAAAGTTATCAAAAAATTATTACGTAACCTCACCCTTATATGACTCCTATCAAATCAAACAGTGTTGTCTCCTTCATTAGTATTCCACTGGTTTATGTGGGAAAATGATAACTTGCTGGGCCATGTCTCCGTCCAGCATCTTGCTTTAACAGGAAAGACCCCATATTGATATATGCCCCCCCTCCCAACCAAAGCAGTTTTATTCTCTGGCCCTGGAAGGAACAATATTTAATTTCAACTGTCTTTCTTACAGTTGAAATCGCAAACTCAAGTTGAAGAGAGCTGTTTACATTGCTTTTTGTTGAGTATGGACACCATGTTCGTCTGTACTTGCACAAAAAGCTAAGTTGTAGAAGTGAAGGAAGTGTTAGTTCTTAAACAAAGAAAAGACAGGGAGACAAGGAGAATGGAATCTAACCATACCCTATTTTAATTAGTGACACCCTTTGAATGGTAACTACTCCATTCAATGGCAGTAATTAACCCTCTGAGACCAAATAGTTCCAGGTACTAAATAGCCACAGGAACTAGACTCAGGACCTAAACTAGTAACTAAAAGTCCCTTTTTCTTATTTGTGTTTCCACCATCTGAAGAACTGTGAAGATTAGGCAAATTAGGACTAGAAACCATTTTGAGATTGGATCACACCAGCCGCGACGCCCGTCAACATGTTGGCGTTCCGACCCATGAGTACTCAGTAGCTGTTACTACATGTTTACATGAGTACTCAGCACTCATGGGTCGGACCACACCCATCTTCTAATCGGCCTTCATTTTGATCTCAACTACACACCTGTAAAGTTTCATGACTGTATCTTGCATGGTTGTTGAAGTATCGCGGTAACAAAACCAAAAATCCAGCCTCAGTAGGTGTCTCCAGGACCACATTTTGCCATGATGGCACACGCACACGCACACACGCACACACACACACACCCATGCACAGACTCATAAGGTGAAAACAGTAGCAACCCTGCTGTTGCGGCTGGTAATATTGTTGAATTTTAAAAAAGTACTTCTGTAATCCTATGTATATCTATGTATCTGTGTATTCATATCACTCCAAAATAGACAGTCTAAGTGTTGTATTGTTAGTTATTTCTGCTTTAGCATGTAACCACAATGAATTAGCAAATTAAATTTTATTTCTTGTTCAGTCTTTTTTTTCTTTCATCGCTGCTTCCTGTCACTCACTCACTATCGCTAGCTCTCTCCAAAGTTCTTGAGCTGAAAACACCCAGTGAGTGACAACCTTTGAGTGGTTGCCATGTTACCTCATTTTCATTGTCTAATATCACTTTCAATATTCCTTTCCTCTTTTCCAAGCAGGTTTGTCATAACAACGTCCAGTGAGTGAGATAAATCTCAGACACAGCCCCACAAGCTGCCATAGCGGCAGATGTTAGCAAAAATATCATTTGAGATATCAGCAGCAACTATCACTTCCAATATTTACTCTGCTGATGGCAATGGAGACAGGGTCAGGGTCCTGTTGGTATTTGGGCCCGGCAGATAGGGGAAACAGCTAGGCAGCTCACAGCCAGGCTGGGGAGAAATATCAGCTCTGCACAGCCTGATAAGGTCAGCTATATAAACTATGGTGTTTTTGGGGAAGTCTTTGTGGTCTGGCTCCTCCTGTTAGATGTTTGTCCTCCAACTGGAGTCACCTGTCTATTTCTGTCAAATTCTGCCAGAGTTGAAAACTTTCCTGCTGGGCTACATATCTGTCAGAAATAATCAATACCCTTTAGTCTCGGTGTTTTTTCTTTATTTTCTGTCTTCATTTTCCTAATCTATCGCTATGAATTTTAATAGCGTGGTTGAAATCTATGACCTCAGTGAGTCTGAATACTTTACACAACATCTGCTTACATTACCAGCTTACACACACATACAAACAAGAAGCAATGTTATGGATGCAAAGTCAATGAAATGCGATTGCATTTTGATCTACCTAATCGCTTATCTGTACAAAATCTGAAAGAAGCAAGACAAAGCAGTCTTTTAGCTAGTTAATTCAATCATGTGTCACTGTAGATCAATGGTTGGTGAAAGAAATAAATTGTGTCTAAGGGGAGAGGAGACGATGACCCTGGCTGTTCACAAGTGATTGGAGGAGCGACAGAGACTGTTATTGTCTCTGCCGATTTCATCAGTGAGGTTGACTATGAAGTAAACTACACTGGACATCTTTATTTGCTCTAGCATCATGAGTGGTTTTATGGAGCCGGAATTTACAATAGAGGGATCGGGTGATATTCACGGACATTTTTGAATTCTTCTATTACTGTACTTTATTATGTACCCCAAAGCTTGTAATGTCCCCATGGGACTCTCACAATGCAGTAAGGTAGAGTGGGCATTTGACCTTAAACATAGAATAAAATTTTGTTGTAGTAGATCAAGCCCTGAGCCAAGTTAAGTTAATCTCCCAGTTTTGTTTCTCTTGCTGTCCATTCTGTAATCTTTCTCCTACACATTCAGTTTTTTCTACCCTCTTACAGAGGGTAAGGCATGACTGTATTGAAAAGACAAGATTATACACCAGTTAAGATCATTTTTGATGCAATGGTCCATGTCATACTGAAAAGGTTTCCTTTGAATTGTGACTCACTTTAAAGTCTCGCAAGAGCAATCGATGCAGTTATTTCTTATGTGGGCTTCATGCGGTGTACCTTTTTATGAAGGCATAGGCTCAATACTTCAGGCGAGGATAGTTCAGAATTTCACCCCGTTGTGCCGCTATTTCATCAATGAGGTTGACAAGGAAGTAAACTACGTGGGGCATCTTTATTGGCTCTAGCATCATGAATGGTTTTATGGAGCCAAAATTTACATCAGAGGGATGTAAATGATTCTTTTGGAAAAAAAAAAAAGTCTATATAAAGAGTTAAACACTACTCCATCAAGGCATAGTGTCTTTATGTGGTTACAAGGGAATCTTTTCATTACTATTAAAGGAATAGTTTTACATTTTGGGAAATATGGGTACTTGCTTTTCGGTCCAGAGTTTGCTGAGGAGATTGAAAGCTCAGTCTGTTAAATATGAAGCTGGAACTAGGAGATGAAAACAAAAAATCTCCCTCATCTAGAAAGCGAGAAAGCAAATGTCAAACTATTCCATTAATAAAACCCATTGGAGTCAAAACTCTTAAATGCAATAGTTACTCACTCTATGGTCTATGGTCATAAAAAGAACACTAACTATGTTTTAGTAAGGATCAACTTTTAGGTTCAAGAGATAATTATAATTATTTGCACTGACATAATTGATATAAATAAAGATTTAAAGGTTTTTGTATATGAAGGTTAGAGCAATATAACACCTTATTTTTTCGATTACAATCTATTATATCACATTATTGACCAACTGAATTACATGGTTTAAATTAGATAACTATGGACCTTCTTTGCCAATTTCTAATAATTGCCTGAGGATGTTGTATCTTATTAAGTATACTGCTACTAAGTAGTAATGCTGTGTGGTTGTTTTATGTTTCAGGTCGGCAGGTCGGTACAGATAGCACATGCAGAGAAAAGCTGGAGAAGACAATCATACTTTACACTAAAGTTGTGAGTTGACATATATTAATTTATAATTCTAAATGAGACATGTAAGTTTCGTTATTATTAAATAGGTTGTATATTTTGGATGAAGGACTTTGCAAACAAATTTTGATCTTTCTCCCTTCCTCTTTCTCCATGTTTTTCCTCTTCTGTTATTTTCTTTCCTCCCTCTCATTTAGTTGTTAGACTTCCTGGAGTGTCATCCATGTGCATTCATACCCCTAATCCAGCGTTCTCTGGAATTTGCCGTCAGCTACGTGTTCACACCTGCAGGGGAAGGAGTGACCTTTGAACGCTTCATTGTTCAGTGCATGAATCTCATTAAGATGATTGTAAAGAACGATGCCTACAAACCTGCCAAGAACATTGATGGTAGGAGCTTTGGGAAAGAGGGGAGCAGGAAGGCTGGAGAATAAAGGATGAGTGAAGTGATAACACTAGACAACCAAATCTGAATTTTAAGTCCATGATTCAGAGACCAAAAGAAAATGCAGCTAGCTCTTCAAAGCTGACAGTGTTTTGAAAAGCACAATGCTGTAATACCATCAGTATCACCGGCATCACCATGGCTCATGTTTATGTCAGGCTGTCAGAGGCCTCTAGTGCTTCATTAGCTGTAGAGCACAGCACTCGGTCTTTCTTCTGCCAGCTAGTATGGTCTATGGTGCGTCTCACTGAAAATATTTCTCCTAAGCAACTGTTAGTTGAAAGAGAATGGAACCACATTTTTGTGGTACTTGTGTTAATGCCTTGATTTCATTCGAATATCTGAATGTGCTAAGCTTGACTTCAGGTTTGCTTTCCTTTTCTTATTTCAAAAGAGGGAAACAAAGTATTTTGAGTCGTGTTGTTACATAGATTGAGCTCTGACTGTCACAGTTTAGCTTAGAGCGGACATCTGGCTTATTTATTAGGCCCATGCTGTCAGTCAGGTAGACAGGAAGAACTATGTGCGTCTGAGAATATTATAAGAGGGTCCTTAGTACTGTACTGGTAGTGACATGGGTTTTTTTTTTTTTTTTTTTTTACTGAAATGCTTAATGCTTTTTGGCTGTTAAAATTAAGATTCTTAAATCATCCACGTTTTCACTGAAAATCAAGATGAGCAGCAGAGCACGGATATTTTTTACTACAAACTATGGTAAAATATAGTATGATTTTAAAATTAGACTAGAGAAGATGACTTGCACCTGAAGATTACGTATTCTGCTCCTTTTGCTATTTTGTTAACCATTTGTAACAAGGGCATTTGCTGAGATTAAGCAAATTTTAGCCGACAGTCTACTTTTAGATTTAGAAATCTTGTATACTAAATGCTGCAATGTATGGATTAATTTAGGTTATATGTGTAAACTGTGACATATCTTTATTTCCTTCTTTTTTCTGGGATTTCTCACTGTCACACCTCTCTCCCTCCCTCCCACAGACAGTAAACCAGAGAGTCTGGAGGCTCACAAGATCAAGACAGCATTCTTCACACACCCCACACTCACAGAAATTGGACGCCGGCTCGTCTCACACTACTTCCTTCTCACAGAGGAAGAGCTGGCAATGTGGGAAGAGGATCCTGAGAGCTTTGGTAATAGCACATCCCCAGATACACAGGCTGAATCCAAATGTCGGGGCTCATCTGAACTGGCACACCGGCCGAGTTAACAGACATCTTCTCTGGAAGCCAGTTCTACAGTTCATGAAGTCAGCAATGTGGCTTTGGGTGCAGACTTCAGTAGAACTTTTTTTTTTTTTTTTATTGTATTCATGTATTCATGTAGTAGTGACTTATCGATGCAGGAGGGTTAGGTGTTGAACAATAGTTTCTCGAATTGTGATTTGTATGTGATAGTCTGCAGACAAACATGATGGATCACAATTGTGATCCAACGTGTTACATTAGCAGTGATAATGGAGCATTTCATTACGCATATCAAAGATTATAACCTGTGGTCAGAAGCTAATATTTATCTAGAGCAGCAATACTCCCTGTTTTGAAATTCTGATGTGGATACCCCTTAGAAAAGTGCTCAAGGAAATCTTGGTGTTGGTTGTAGCTATGGCAAGGATTGAGATCTTAGGAACACATTTTATTTTCCTTGGAGCCCAGTGCCCTCGCAAACCTGATGTAATGGCACTGACCACTCAGCCACAACACCTTATAAAGCTTAGACCACTAGGGCCCAGTGCAGTAGTCCAGTATTGAACTGTCACTGTATTCAGTTTTATAGTCGGACAGAATCACACACAAGTGTGTAAAAATACATTTGTACTTGCACTGTACAAAATGTACAGCCTCAGCCATAACCTCCAGACCAGCATTTCCTAATTGAAAACCATTTGTCATCATTTTTCCAGCCGTTGAAGAAACAGGTGGCGACTCTTGGAAATACAGTCTACGGGTAAGTAAAGACACAATTGTGTGCGTGCACGCAAACAAAGACACACACAACAAAGAATGATCCTGCTTTATCTTAAGGATAGGATGACAGAATCTCTGACAGAAAGAAATCCTCCATGTCTGTGTTGTAGAGGAAGCAGGATGTCAAGTACTTTTATGTTCATAAATGCCTGGTGATGATGGTTATACACACAGTCCCTCTCTTATGTATGGTCATAGCACAACAGACTTGCTCTCAAAACAAGCAAAATAAACCATCACACAAACAGTACAAGATAAACTACACTCTGGCACCCCTAGCTTGAAGAAGACTGTTTATCTACCCCCTGAGTTTCTGGGTAAAATGGAATGTCTAGTTTGCAAGACTAAATCTTAACTTTTGGAAGACAAAAACCAAAAAACTTCAATCCTCAGAATCATAAAAATATTGATTAAAATAACCATAACAGCCAAAGGTTTCATTGCAGTGTAATTGCTATAATATCGATTGTCCCAAATATGACTTAGTATATGCCTATATATTTGAAAATTCAAGGCCGTGTTTTATGTGGTGGCACTGAGCAGATTGTATCATTGCAGCATAAAACAGCTAGTGGTCCTAGGGCTTTATAGCTTGTCTCTTTGACTGTGTCTAGTTAGTTGGCAAAGGCTTACCTTCAGCTGTTTTTATGAGTCGTGACATCATTTCTTATCCACTGTCTTACTTTTTTTTCTGTCTGCCTCTCATTTCTCATCCCGTCCCGCTCTGTTGAGCCCCATTCTACTTACTTTCATCACTTCAGATGACAAACTTCTTTGAAGTACACTAATGCATTCTTTCATTGTACCTCTAGGTCTTGTTGCAAAAGTTCTTATTCATTTAAAGCGCACAGCAGCAGACGAAATGCAGCACTGAGGTGTATGAGAGTTTTTTAGTTGGCTAATTACTTCACAATTTAGAATTTTCAGTAGAATACACTGAGCTGTTTTAACAGTTTTTCCCTTTTTTTAAAAATTAAAACACTGTTCCTTTTTCACAGGTCAGTGTTACAGTGTTTTCATTAAAATACATAAACTCATGAACACTTTTAAACATAGAAACTTTAGCTGCCTATTTAGAAGTGGTTAAATTAAAAATTTAAGAGTGTCCTAAGAGTTTTCAGTGTAAGGTCCTGTTGCTTTTTTAAAATTTGAGTTCATAAATATAAATGGAGTTTCTAATGTACAAATGATCACTGTCATTAAGGCTGGAAGTTTTTGAAGATAAACATCAACATCTAAGCTATGAGGGGTAAATGTATACTTTACAATGGCTAATATTAGCTTATATATAGTACTAAGACACAGATACCTGCCTTTACATGTATAACTCTTGGTTCACACTTTTGCACATTGTCATCCTCAAAATGGTTCATGGATCAAATGTCACCAACTATTCCTTCCATGGTCACCAATTCTAATGGCTGATTATATATTACCTCCCCCTCTCAATATTACGACTTGTCTTGTTTGTCCTGATCTCATCAAGCGATTGGCTTTTACCTCTGATCTATTGCCAACGAGGTGGAAAGGTTATACATGCTGTGAGACGTCACAGACACATGTATACTGTAGCGCACAGCATGTATTCATGAATTGGCTCAGCCCTTGTCAGATTACATACACCTTAATTTAATATTGATTTTTTATTTTTATTTTATTTTTTCTGTGACATCTAAAACCAGTAAATTACTGAGGGATGGGTGGATTAGCATTTCTCCATTTGAATACATACAAAGACGCACAAACGCAGAAATCCCCGGACATTGTCACATTGACTTTTCATTGAACTGGGAGCTCAAAGCTTTGTTTTCCATTGTTTGTATGTGTGATTGTCATGTCCCTTTGTATAAATTTCTCTTTGTGTTTATAGAGGGTATGCACTGGCGTCACTTATTCATGTGACATTTTCTCTCCTCACCACCGAGTGCCCAACAAAACCACTAAGAAGGTGGAGAACTGTGATTCAGGGAGGAAAAACAACTGAATGATTATGATGTCTTCCGCATACAGTGGCAACATGTGTGTACCACATATTCTGCCAGTTAATTTTTTTTTGTTTCCCCTGCTCTGTTCCTCTATTTAGCCTTGTACAGAAGTATTGTTCCTGGATATCTTCCACAACTACAGCCAGACCCTGACACCGGTGCTACTGGATATGGTTCAGAATCTCCAGGGTCAGTTAAATGTCAATTCAAATATTATCACGGGCCAGAAGTACAGTCTGATCTCTTTTCAGCAAACCCTTCAACATTCTTTCAAAAAAAACCAAAAAAAAAAAAACCATTTACTCAGTCGTCAATTTATTAGGCATACCTAGCTAATACTATAAGGCCTTGTAATAATGCTCTGCAATAAATCCTATTTTCATAGAGGTTATAAAGTTCAGGTTTTGTTGAAACTGTTTAGATTCAATTTTGTGGTCATTGCGGAAGCTGTTTGTGGTGAAGTTGGATTGTAATGTTCTACCAAGAGCTCTTTGTATTTGTTGATGTATTTTATCTTTCTTGGGAATTTCTTATGTTTTTTTTTTTTTAAATGTCTTTCAGTGCACTTAAACACCTTATGAAAAGTACTGAATTGGCTTTGTGTTTTGAAAGATGCTATACAGATAAAAATTGCCCTGCCTTGCACATACTGTACTGTATGCATTCCTTGTGACAAAAAGGGCCTCAGATCTCAGACCCTATTTCCCATCAGGAAATGTAGCCTGGTTGCTTCAGAGTAAGTGATACATATTTCATATATCAGAAGACAGCAAAGCATTTAGGTTTGTTTATGTTGCCTTCAGCAGTCACGGTATGTGTAACATGCAATCTATAAGCTTGACAGCACCTTCAAGTTCCCTGGTGGCAACCTTGACCACTACAACCACTCAACTCTCTAGTCGGTTAGTCATACGCATGCCACCTCTCTCCTGCTGTTACTGGCATAAAGCTCTTGTTCTGTTTCTGAATTAGTGGTGCCACTGCTCAAGCGTGCAGATTGCAGGATCTGCCTCCAGCCTGTCTCACAAGCTATTTCGATTTTAAGTGACAGAGTTAAAATGGGTTTTTTTGAAGCAAGGAAGAGACCAGGTTGGGCGATTCTATGGTTGAAGGGAGGCAGCTATTGATTTTGAGACCTGAGTCCACAACGCAGGACTAACAGATAAAAAGAGAACAGACTGGTAAAATGACTGAGACAAGACTTACATAGTTGAACTCAGGCCCCTTAAAGTTGCAGCTGTGTTAGGAGGTAGTCACTGGGTCATTGAAAAATGTTGCCCATTATTAGAGAACTTACCTTAAAAATGCAGTCTGTCTTGTCACCGAAATTACATCCATTGTATGTATGTGCCTTTGCAGGCCCAACCAATGTGGAAGACCCCGTCCAGCTGCTAATGAAGGATGCAGGTGAGTCAAAGGCTTCACCTGCTCTTGCTGGTTCATAACCGCTATCATCCATCATGCCAGGTGCATTAAATGACTGATCTGGACTCAAGACTCTGATTTTGCTGACTTTACCATTATATCTTCAACAAAAAATGTGAAGGTTGTGAGATTTGCTTTGTTATTGACATTTTCTAACCACAATCCCAAACAATGCAAATGGAAGGAGAGGGCGAGCAGGGTAAATTTAGACATAGATTTGAATAAAGAGAGCTACAAGATGCAAAACAATCATTATAAGCTAAGTCATAAAGTCTGAATAATCACATGAAAACCTAAAAATTCCCTTTTTTGGTTGGATTTTATAATGTGATCATTTTGTGCTGTACTGCTCTGTTACATAATCTCTTATGTTCAGACACGTCTTGTCTGTCCTTCCGCCCCCCCCCCCCCCTTTTTTTTTTTTTTCTTTCTTACATCCTCCCTTTTACCCTCTGTCTACCTACTTTTATTATTTACAATTCTATGGCAGGTCAGGGCTGGCACTGGCTTTATGGCATACACAACTAAATAATTTCCTGCTAAGAGGGGCTCTGTTAAAGCTGGATTCCTGTAGAGGTCTCAGCAGTCTGCTGACAGTGTTGATAAAACAGCAGACATCACTGGGTGATCAAGCTGTGCAGTGGTAGCGACAAAAATGGCAAATATTTTGTGGCCGAACTGAAGCTGGTTGTAGAGCCAAAGTGGCTCTACAACCAAAGTGCTGATGTTTTTCCAAGGAAATCAGTAATTATAATAGTGGTAATACAATTATGGAACTAAGACTTTAATTATACTGCTGTAAAAAGAGGGCCTGAAGACGGGCAGGTGCACATTACTCCATCCTATGTGCTATAGAAATATTTTTCATATGCTAATGAAAGTGCTACAAAACAACCATATTTGCTACAAAACCATGACCACCTGCTTAGGCTCTTTATATAGCTGACAAATACTGCTAACTGGCGTTCAATCATGTATAAACCAACCTTGTAGCAGTGTTTTTAATTTTTATTGCTGACATCCAGGAGGCTTTTACATATTTTTCTAGCCCTTTTATCTGCACCACATTTTCCATTTTATTGCTACACTGGCAGCAGCATTAACATCTTCTTTATGAAATATTTAACATTAGGACTGAGCAAGTAAATTTTAGTACACCATTAGCTCTCTGGGTTTACAGTAGTTCTTTTTGGACCACTTCAAACACAATTGAAAACTTACTTTTTGAGAGTTTATAGTATCCTGTCAGCTTTATTTACTTTACCTATAAATGATAACCTAATCAAAGCTTTGGTTTTTGTGATCAGGTTAAGTACCTTTGCACTATCCATCTTTTCTGCCCATACTTCCATCCATCCATCTTTTTGTCATGATAGATGAGAGGAAATATGTCTGTGAGGCACTTACACGCTCTGTAGGTTTTTGGATTATTCTGCTGAGAGCCACCTATGGTGTTTTATATGTTTTCCTTGCTTCCTTTACTTTGGCTTTTCCCTCTTTTTCCCTCCATCACACACACTTACATAGACTTACTGTAGATGACAATACATTCTTGCACAGTGCCAGCCTTGCATAATACCAGAAAATTAAAGAAATGGAAAAGTTTCAGTTTCTCTATGTTAAATCTTCTCCCTTCTGTTTTTGCTCTTTTCCCCTTTTTATCATTCTTTTGTCTTTACCATCTCAAAATATTAATTTCAAGGGTAGAATATACATAGTAACAGGAAACACATCTTCCACTTGTATGGCTTTTGTCCATTTCTCTATATTATATCTCTTTTAGTTTTGTTCATGTTCCTGATATACTTGGCAAGAAGGTACAATTGCTGAAATTGCTTTAATATTGTTTTATGTTGGCCATGATTATTTTGCAGGACAGAATTATAGTAGATTCCATTTAGTTTATCGCAAGTCTGTCTGCCCAATTTTAAGGAAGTTACACCCATATGAAACAATCAAATTTTTGAAATAACATTGAAATAAAACCTGGCAAGTGATGCAGTGTAGTGTGATTTAAAAAAATAACTCTTAAAGAAGAACAGCCTGTAATGATTAATGCAGTAAATTCCTTTTAAAAGTAGCCGATAGAAATGAATGAGTTTTAGGCTTGTGTAGCTAATTTCTGGACCATCAGCGTTTTTTTTGTTTGTTTTTTGTTTGTTTGTTTGTTTGTTTTTTTAAATGGCGCTATTATATGTCTTTTTACTGCAATTTCTTTCATAACTTAGACTGCTCATATGCTTTTATTGTGCTGCAATTTTTAGAGTTGTAATATTATTTATTTTATTATGAATATTGTGACTAAATTATATATATTTTTCTGACTGTGGTTGTTATATCTACAGTATACAATGCTGTGGGACTGGCAGCCTATGAACTGTTTGACAATGTGGATTTTGACCAGTGGTTCAAGAATCAGCTTCTTGGAGAGCTGCAAGTCGGCCATCACAGGTATTGTGTCGGGAGTGGTGAATATCTTTTGAAACTTTCTACACATTTTTCTGAACATCTTTATTTCTTTTCCTTTTCACATGATATTTTTGACGAGTAACATGAAGTTCACAAAGTAAAGAAGAATCATAAAACATTTACTCAAAAAAATGCCAACTCTACCTACATTAGGAGAAAGTGAACACTTGACACTCAAATCAAAATAAGTAATATTTGTAAAGCTTGCAATGTTGACTTTTGGTCATAGAGGAATTGGAATGCATAGATTGCCTTCATAACACCTTGGAGTATTTATAGTGTAAGTATTAGTGGGTGAGAAAAGTTATAGAACACCTAAAATGTTTTCCATGAGGTATGGCCTAAAAAATGACCACATAAAACCTACTTGATTCATTGCAGGGTTTCTGAATTGAATTACATTGCACGTGTTCTATAATTTCCTTTTGCCTCATTTTGTTCAATACTATTTTTAAATGCATCACTGTTAGGTGGAAGGTGACAACGACTCTTGTGTAGGTCACATTTTGCATCACCAATGTTCTGCGGGCTTGAAACAATAATAGTGAAATGCGAAGGAACTCAGGAGGTCTTTTTAAATGGGTGTTTGTTTTACTGTGTGTGAGCTCACTTTCAGACATTATTAGCATCTGATACATTGCAGAGCTAACCTTCTTTTCCGTGTAACTGGAGCTAATTGACTATTAACCTCTGTCCAGCTATTGATTACAGTCAGCAACACAGTCAATGCATGCCAAAAGGCTCATAAGTACCCTTCTGTTGCTTGGAGTCAGTCTCTGTCATGGTCACACTAACAGCTACTGCTTGTATTCACACAATCAATTTACAAGCAGTAGCCAAATTTGTCAAAACACTCTTGTCCCGCACTCAAACGGACTAAGAATACAAACTGAGAAGGAGCCCGATCAAGGGTATACAGTCTGCAAGCTGCAGAAACAATACACAGTGAGGTGATAGATTAATGCATTTAAAAAGTGATGGGAAAGCAGGAGAGTGACCAGAGGCGAGGTGGTGTGATTGATATGGAAAACAAAGAAGTGCTCTGCATGCACAGACCCCAAGTGAATCAAAATCAAAAGCCTGCAGCACTCAAAATGTTGGCCAGTCAGGTTGGTGTCAACGTCAGAGTGCAGGCGTGTTGACGTCACTGTGGATCTGCCCCCACACAGTGCAGGTGTGAATAACCCCTCCACTTTTACCGCAGTCCGTATTTATTTCTTCTTCTTTTATTTATTTCATTTTAAGTCAGTTCATCTCCACAGCATGCGATTCTTATTTTCTTTTTGATATTCAAAATTTTATTTGATTATTTTGTATTTGAACGCACTGAACTCATGGAGACACAAGGTAAAATGAATAGAGACGTCGTCCTTGGATAGTGGTGTATGAATAAAAATAAATAAGAATAAATAAATAAATGCAAATGGCCACATTGCACAGAAATGTAGCCAAACGCCACCTCTGTTACTCTTTTTGTCTGTTTTACACACACACTAGTGCAAACAGACATGTACATTTATTAACTCTGCTCCTCCAATAACAGAAGAATAAAATACACTGGATGTGTTGATGACAATGAAGAAATCTCAACCAGTTCAATTATCACCTTTTACCTTGATAGTTAATAGTTGTGTTGTGGGATATCTTCATTTTTGGTTTTAGTCTCCTCAGTAAAATTGTTGATAATGAAAAGATAACTCTGCCCTTGTCCTTCAACTGCCAAATAATTTTTTTTTTTTTTATTAAAGAGCATGATCATAATACTTTGTGCTAAGAGGATTTTTATACGTTTAGTCAAGCCAAGGACAGCAGATAAACTTTTCAGCTCTCATAGATTTATGTGTTCTGGGGTGCTGAAGCAGGCTGTGTTTCTGATTTTAGATGTTAACATGGCCTTTTGAGGAGGCTGTAGATTCAGCATGGATATTAAAGCAGGAAAATGTTTGATGATCCCCCTCACTGAGAGGTGGCTTGTGTTTTGTGTGTGTGTGTGTGTGTGTGTGTGTGTGTGTGTGTGTGTGTGTGTGTGTGTGTGTGTGTGTGTGTGTGTGTGTGTGTGTGTGTGTGTGTGTGTGTGTGTGTGTGTGTGTGTGTGTGTGTGTGTGTGTGTGTGTGTGTGTGTGTGTGTGTGTGTGTGGCTTGCATGCATGCACCTTTGCCTAAGTGAACTTATCTTCATGCTGTCAGTATTTCATCATGTTTTACATCCTGTGACAATTCAGTATCTCCTTCTAAACTCCCAGTGAAATATATTAGTTGCAAAAATATACGTACTTCCTCAGGCTTCCTAGTTGTTCTTACCACAGTTAAGTCACTATATATAAAATGCGCCATCACCAGTTAGCTAAATTAACCACTGACCGCCTCGTTCCACAGCCTGCAGCTTCTTCCACCCATTCTGCTTTTTTACCTCTAAAAGATTATTTTTAGAGCAGCATCTTTTGCCACACAGTGAGAGCACTTTAACCACCCCATTGTTCCTCCACATGTTGCAATCTATACACAGCAGTTCTATTTGATACGCTAGGGAACCAAACTACACATTGTATATATAGTATATACATTCTTGTGACCAGAAACTTACAAATGCCTATTCCATTCTGTTAACCACATTTGAAAGAGCTGTATCTCTGTGGGATCAAAGCTAACAATGCACACACCAGTGCTTTGCACAGCTGCCCGAGGTTTATTGGTGGCTGTTTCTTTTTACTGATGCTGCTTTCAAGTTCATCCCAAATGTGTTCTCTATGTAAATAATAGTGAAAGGCCCTCTACTTCTACGCAGGCATGGCTTATATTCTTCTGGTCATTGAGTGTACAAACACACGTAAACAACAGAAAAGATTAAACGCCTTTCTTGATGATTGTTAGTTTTGGTTTCCTTACATAGTCCACCCTCTGGCTACAAAGTGGCTATTTATAATGTTTATGTTACTGTGTTTATGTTAAGTATTTATTCTCTGTGTGAATTGTTGTTCTCGATTTTCTTCCAAATGCTCGAGTGTGCTGGGGTGAAGCCCATGTTGGCAGAGTTGAGTTGAATTCAGCCCATGGATTGTTTGTTCAGTCTGTTTACTTTATATGAACAATTTAGTGTTTTGTATTGGGAAATGTGCATTTCGCTGGAGCCATTGCATTGCTGTTCTCCATTGCCAACAGGTTAGCACATACTGTGTGGACACACACACACACCCTTGATATAACAATGTAAGTAATGGATGTTAAGTGAAAAATTTATCTATAATAGAATTTGTTTTGCTGTGTAAAAAAAATATAGAAAAACAGTATGAATAGGGAATTAACTTTCAACTTGACTTTATAATTTTTATTATGCAGCCCACAAGTTTCCTAAAGGTGGGGATAAAAAATTTGTGTTGTTTAGTGGACAGAGAATTATTTTCAGACTCCAACGGTGATACTCCAAGAGTATTTGTTTTTATGCAACCCCTGTCAGCACTACTTTAAAAGTATACATTTCATATAGGTCTAGAAGTACTCCAGGTCTCCTCTGATCTGATTTTAGTTTTGCAACGCTGTGAATATAGTAGGGCTGAAATATTTCCCTAGCTTGGCAGTATCTCAGGAGAAGCCGAAGGACAATACCTAAATTGGCATCTGCCAGAAGCCACATCCAAAGCAGATTTTCTGGTCGACACACTTGCCTGATGCACATTTGTTGTTGTTCCAAGAGCATTCCCAGATCATGCTGTAATGCTTACCTTCCCTGGCCCTCTGGGTACTGGCTGTTTTAATAGAGCTTGTTTATTTGGAGCATGATCCACATCGTAAAGAACAATGAAATACTAAACATTAACAACAATCTCTTCAAGAGTAGTACAAGTTTATAAAAAAAAAAAAAGCTAAAGCCTGTTTCTACTATTTCTGCCGAGAAACCAGTGTCATTAGAACAGCTAAATTAATGTTGTCCATGACAGACTTTGAGGTTTAGATTAGTCTACATCCACATTCTTCTACAGCTGCAGGATTTTCAGTTGCCTGCTCTCCTCTCAGCTCACAGTTTGTCTGTGCCAGTTACCATGCTGTTTCCTTAGGGTAGCGTCTCATTTAGATTGTATTGATTTCTGATCCTGCTCATCAATTTTGCCATGGCTCTTATCGGACCTGTAGGCTATCCTTCCCCACGCAGACCTCTTTTTCAGAAAACCTGTGAGACACCAGCGATAGACTGATGTACTTATTTACCAGATGTGGAGCCAAGTGCACTTAAAAACCGTGCAGATGAAATTTCAAATGTGTTTGATATTTGCGTGAATCTTGACATCCAAATCGGCCAACAGTAGGAGGTGGAAATGACTTTTAAAATAAAGTAAGCTGCACTGAAGATGGTAGCTTGTGGATCTGGGGCATAGCTCTAGAGGAGAGGAGAGAGGGAACATGACCAAAACTGTACAGATAATAAAGAAATGAGGAGAAGTAGGAGTGAGAGGGAAAAGAGAATTGGCGATAGTGTTTGTATTTGTTTACGTAACGTTACCTTCATTGGGCAGACAGTTCTAATAATGTCATGTAGCACAATGAAGCACTGTACTCTGTTCTTATACTCTAGGTAGGTTCAGAATTTGAAAGCAGTCAATGAAAGTTTTCTCTCATTCCAGATTCCCAAACTTGTCAGGATTTAAAAGTCTTGTTTACCTAGAAGTTGCCTAGTAATGCAATAGTCAGGAATTCTGAACTCATGAACTATTTTTCATGATGTTAAAAAGTGAGATCAGAATTACTCACGAGTAACTGAACAACTGAAACTTGATTTCACGATGAAATGATCAAATGAGATTTTGTTGGCAAGTGGCTGTGGTATAAGTGTGATAATACCCTCCAAGCTTGTACATTCCATAATTGTGCTGGATTTCATGAGGCGAATCACCGATTTAAGTTTGAGCCATGTGTAAGTCTGTCTATATCACATGATATGAAGCAGCAACAGTCTAAATATGAATAACCATATCTGTCAGCACCTGTGGCTGAGCCTGGGGCTGTTACTAAGCCCCCTTAAAAAAAAGACAGCTGTTTGTCAGTTTTTGGCATGATGACTACACAAACACATACCGTATGCACAGTCATACTTGCACACTTTTCGTCACACACACTCAGATTTTGACTCGCTGCCTATCTTTTCCTTCCTTCACTGCCCCAACCAAAACAGTTGTCATACCTGTGATGAGTCGTCATGTCTGATAGCGCAGAGATGACAGCATGCACAGGAACAAAAGGAACACGTGACTTGTACCTGGACAAGGCTACACACACCCTTAATATCACTCACGCTGAAATCTCGGAATAGCCTGAAGGAGGCTTTTTTGTCACCTAGACACATCCAGATAAAGTGTGTGTTCCATCACTGGCATTTCGACATTGCCTTTTGTGACTTGACCTTTTGTGTAGAGTTTTGTTAGAAAAGTCAGTCCCTCTCCTGTGTTACCAGTACATGCTGTAAAATATTATGTCCTCTGGTTCTCTTCAACTTAATTTTCCCTTATTGTTAGTATTTGCCACTATGGATGGTTTTTTGTTGGCTTTATGCTCCATACATATTTGAGTTGGCATGTTTACACAGGTAGGGTTGGGGTTATGACGCAAAAGAAGCACCACATTGCACTTTTCGCGAAGCTTGGGTTCATGACCCAATACTATAGTGCATTTGGGTGTTTCAGACCCCCTTCAAAAAAAAAAAAAATTTTCCCTCATCAATCTACACTTAATTCCGCATAATGACAAATCATTATGAAGATGAGGATCTGTCATTATGGATTTTTTTGATTTTTTTTGATTTTTTCGCTGCAACATAACAAAATGTGAAAAAAATTTAAGGGGTCTGAATATGTTCCGAATACACTGTATATTGCCTGATCATAAATGTTACCTGTTTAAGGTCTGCATTTTTGAGGTTTCCCTCCTTATACTAGTTTTATTATGACTCCGTTTACTTCTGCTTCTCTTATATCTTCTACCGTTGGGATTCACACTGTCTCTCAGCTGGTGTTGATACCATTAAGTTAACAGACTTTGAGTCCCAATGAGTATACTGACATTTGCTTGCACACAGTCCGAACACATCAAAATTTTCCACACAGTCCGAACATTTAAAAAATCTGGTCACTATAGATATATGGCAGTAACCACACTATCTAAGTGCTGCCAAACACACAAAATATAAAACAAATGTGAGATTGAGATTATGATTTTCATTTAGTTCATACTTTGTCCACATGGATTTCCCATGTGTTTGCCAGAAGGATGAGCAGGCTGGCTGACAGCTGTGTGAAGTTATGGAGGAGAAGACAGGTTTAGCGAGGATGAGTCATGTCTAACCTTTAACTGATGGACAGATACCCTGTCAACCTGCCTGTCCATTTGCCTTTCCATTCTTTTCTTCCACTTTGCCAGCGGCACTAATAAGAAACACCACATGTTGTAGTCTCCCCAGTTGAAGCAGCACGCATGCACCACATTCTTATATTATATGCAGAGTTGGGAACAAAAATCTTTTAGTCACTTCAACATATGCCATGGATTACTAATAACCAGCATATAGATTATGATGATTTCAGAAATAATGCTGACAGTTTTCAGGATTTATTTTGTGTTTGCTCAAGTCTGAATTTGCATTCTCAACACTTAATTATATTTGCCAATGGTTATCTACTGCACTATGTAGGAAAAAAAAATCTTTTTAATTTGCTGTCTTAAAGAATACATCAAAAAGTGTCAGTGTCCCAGACTTTTATATGTATATGAGTGTTAAGGTGAAAACGGATAATCATCTGTAATTTGATTATTTACTCTTGATGTTACCCACTTGCTGTCTGTGCATCAGTATTTTGGTGCCAAGCCACTGTTTGGAACCTGATTATGTGGGGAGAGCTCTGGGAATGTGCCCATGGCCATTGTCCGCTGGCACTGCTGTACTTGCTCTATCATGTTGGAACCATCCCATATGTTACTGCCTCCATAAAAGCTCGTAGAAAATCAGATTGGTCTGGTTGCTATTGCTTGCTTTCTAAAAATAAATGGATGCTAGTTTATTCTTCTCGCACACTCTACTGCTCCTGAGCAGTTTAGCCCAGGATTGTCTAAGTGCCAACTTGTGCTTGATGATAAGAAATCAAGGCCAAGTAGCATTTAGCTTATTGTTTTTAGTGATGGTAACAAAAATATTCATATAAGCAACTCTCTTTATTTTCTTGTACATCTATGCGCGCGCGCGCACACACTCACTCACTCACTCACTCACTCACTCACTCACTCACTCACTCACTCACTCACTCACTCACTCACTCACTCACTCACTCACTCACTAATGTGCACAGTATTGTTTGCCAACTCCAAGTTCTGAGTCATGCGGTTGTTTGGTATCTTCTGGCTGGTGCCCTGACTTCAGTCTCTGGGTCCCTGTGGATATTTGACAAGAAGCGAACAAGAGTGTCATCCCCCTATAATTTATTCTCTCATTTCTCCGTTCCTTCATCCCTTCATCCGCTAATTTCTGGCAAGGCGGTCCTCAGACACAATTTCTGCCTCAGATACAAACAAGGGCGGATGCCAAGGGGCACTTCTTGCCTGCTCGATACAATTGTTGAAGAACCATCTGTCCCCAACATTCGGTGCCTCACATTTGGGACATGCAACGTAGGGCATTTTCATTCATATCACACACTACTTATCCCCAAAAGGTTTTGAATCATTCTGCTTTTCTAACCAGGCTATTTCCCCTCCTTAGTCTTTAGACACTGGTTTCAGGGTCTCTCAGACTTTCTGTCTTTTGGTCACAGGCATTCATTGAAACAAATACAAGCACAATATACTCATTCTTAAGAAACCCTTTCTTCACCTAGTTGTCCTTTTTCTCAATTTGTCCCTTGGATCGTTTTTTTGAGCCAGATTTAAGTGTGAAGGATCACTCTGCCATGGTCTCTAATTTCCTATGCAGAAGTGCCTCTATCTCTGGCTCTCTCTTTTCTGGTAACATAAACATACACTGAAATATGCACAACTAGAGTGTGGGTAAAATTAGACATAGCCTTGGAGTTGGATATGCATAACAGAGGGACTGTTATATGGGTATCTCCACAGAGAGACAAATTATACTGCAGTCTTCAGCATACGTAAGCCAGTGACAAAAGAAATTGTAGGATGAGCCATAAGCAATGACAGCTCCGATTTCATCATTTGAATAGCTGGCCCAGTTGTTTCTAATGGATCCATAAGAACTGCAGCTACATTGTGGAGATAAGATTAGAGAGCCGGCTGGTTCATTTTTCCAAATTATGATGTGGTTGAAGAGTGCATAAGTGCAAAGAAGTCTGTTAAAGTATTTCTATGCAACCAAAACTTATTTCTCTCCTCTCCTCTCCTCTTCAGGTACAAGTTGATTCGCCGCCGAGTGATCTGGCTAATAGGACAGTGGATCTCTGTCAAGTTCAAATCTGACCTTCGACCTTTACTGTATGAGGTCATCCTGAGCCTCATGCAGGATCCCGACTTGGTGGTAAGGCATCTACAGACGTAAAATCTTGTGTAGGTAAACTGCTTATTATGACTGGAGCGCCAGCTTTGCCAGAAAACACTGGATTTGTAGTAACTGAAATGGGCTGTTAGTGAAAGTGCGCAGTCAGCTACACAAACACAGTTTTCATCTTACCAGCATGTTCTACAAACAAACTCAAACAAAGTTAGGCAGGAACCAACAAAATTATATCTTTATCTTTTAATCTCACTATTAGCAATGCACCCTTTTGAAGAACTTGGTTCAATCTTTCTGCGTCTAATTGCCGCTCACTTTATAATCTGCCTATGTGTGAGGAACTTTTAGATGTGTTTATTTGCTATCCTCTTAGTTGTGATATACGTATAATGTGATTTGAATATAATTGAGACTGTAATATAATTAGGATTATAATACACATAAGGAACAAACACCATGCCGTGATAATACTAATGTGATAAAAAGAAGCATAATTAATTCTGTGTCCCCACTTATGTTATGTATGATGCATAATCCATGTTGGGTGCTTTAATTAAATGGATACCAATTAACTAAGGCAGGCCACATCTATCCACATTTCATGATTTGGGTTGTATAGTAAAAATGATTAACAGGTAACTATAAACTAGAATTAATCTTGTGTACGTGGTATTGTATAGAGTTAGTCAGTTATCTCCCCATGCATTGCACATTTAATAGTTAATCGAGTTATTCTGCCCTGAACATACATATCACATATGTCCCCAGGATATGATTTTTTTAAATTTTATTTTATGATTAATGGAGGCATTTAAATGTAACCAGTAATAGTCATTTATAGGTTTTCGATTTCACTCATTTAATCCCCAAGTGAAGCCAAATGGATACGAAGTTACTCAAAGAAATGCATTTTTCATTTGTTTTACAAGTTATAACACAGTTTTTTAAAATCTAATGCTACATATTGGAAATTGCTTGAAGGATTATGAGGGAACTGATGGCTTCTGATAGTTTCTTACTTCTGTTAGTTTCTTACTTCAAAAAATTTGCAGTTACATTACTGACCAGCTCACCTATCATGTTGTGGTTCCTGATTTGTATTGTCTAGGACAATTACAGCCTCTTAGGGAGAATTAAATATTGATCATGAACTGCCCTCCATCAATCAGTCCAATTGGTTATCACTATCTCGGATGATATTCTGCCATCCTTGTTGTTCAGATGGAGAGTGAAGCACGCATGATAATGGTTACGTTTATTTCTGATATTTCAGTTTCCATACCTAATCGAAAGGAGTAATTGAGAAGAGAGGCTTATTGATTTGCTCCTATTAACATGCTTCAGCTTGGCCACTTACCCTTGTAGTTGCTTTGCTTTTTTTGTGTTATGAGGTGTTTTTTTTAAATGAGAGAAACAGGAGAATTTAGAGAGGGAATAGGGTGGCTGGAATAAGGATATCTATTATTGTTACCCTATTGGAAAAACTGTAGCGTGAATAGAGTTACAGTTTTATCAAAAAAAAAAAAAAATTCTGATGCTATGGCAGGTTGCTTGACCCAATCTGTGCCTGTTTAGTGTTGTTATTTTTGGTTTGTTTTTTCTTTTTTAATTTCTGCTGTACAATACTATCTACTTTTGTAACAACTCCAACCGAATCTTGCACATTTTTTAAAGATTAGACTGTAACATAATTTTCAGTTAAATTTCAGTGATATTAAATAAAATTCCTATCCCTAATTTAATGAAGATACTTACCAGATGTCTTCAGGAAGATCATTTCAGATCTTGGTGCCTTAATAAAGAAAGCACAGTCACCTTGCATCCTTAAATTAGATTTAGGTCTCTTGTCTGACTGCAATAAATAGGCTTGTAGGGAGGTATGAGTTTGGTTAAATAACTGATAGACAAGTCTGTGGCTTTAATGAAATTAGTCAAATTTACAAATAAACCCTTAAGTGGCTAAAATAATTGTATTATACTTATTTCCGGGGAATCTGATTGCAGTGCTATGTTTTGATGGAATTCTAGTAAGGGCATGTTCTGTTAAGCATATGATGAATTGCAGATGCAATGCAGGTGTTGTGTAACAAAAAACCTGTCGAATAAGAATGTTTTAATTTGATTTTTTTTTTTTTTGATTAACCACTGATTTACAACTGATTTTACATGCTAATTCAATTTCAATTTGTCATAAAAGATGCTAATATATTGTACCTTTTGAGAAAATATGGATTTTTTGTTGTAACATTACACAATCTGGGTGCTTTCTCTATGAGACAAAAACATGCATTGCACAGCAACAGTTCACTGGCATCTATCAATGACATTCATGAGCTGAATAACACATCCCAGATGCATGTTGCTTGCAGTGTACTATTGTGCCAGTTTTTCTCTCTTCCTTTCTTTCAGTACATTCTTCTCTGCACTATCACAGCTGCATTCTTCTCTGGTCTCTACCCACAGATTCTGAGTAAAGACTAAAAATAATTTGGTGGCAAGTTTAACTCCTTCTGTTTTCAGGCAATTTGCATTCCAAGCAAGAGGAAATCCTTTTTTCTAGAATTTGCTATTAAGCTAGCTTTGATGACATCATGCTGTGAAGTTTTAGTCAACAGTTTGTCCCATTTCTGCTCACTTTTCCTCGACCGCAGGAAGTCTCTGAGGCACTTGTTAAACATGGATTTTTGCCTCATAATTATAATCCTATGATGTTTTTGGTTACTGTACAGAAATGCACGATCCTGACTGACATCAGTTTTGAACCACAAATTATTTCTGGAATCTAAGATTACAGCATGACAGCAAGGAGAGAACATCTCAAATATGAAATAGTAATGGACTTTTCATCAGATCAGCTTTTTCCCCATGCAAAAAATAAAAATTTGTCTAAAGTGTCTTACAATCAGTGTAAAAGGATTCATTTTGTAGTTAAATTACCTGAGACAGACAAGTAAATCAAAAACACTAATCATCAATTATTTCTTTCTTTTCATGAAAAAGTTTATGAGATTGCTCTGTTTCCAGGGATTTTAGTGATAAACCAGTTGTAGCTACAATTTGTGCAAAGTATTGTTGTTTATCTGCTCTAATTCTAATTTCCAGACAATACTTGTTTATTACTTTCTCTTTTTCCTTTGTGGTTGGCGTCTATGAGGCCACAATGAAACTTTGACCCACTCTTTGGCTGTTTTAAGCCCATGTCATGAGTATTAAATCTATCTAAGGTCCAGGTAATAACTGCCATTGGTGGAGCACTGGATGAATTACTTTCCTGGGGGAAGAGTGTGTGCATTTAACATGCATGCAGTCGGACTGGACATAGCTGTGTACATCAATTTGTAATTTTCTCTCCTGTCAGATTTTTGGGATCCAGTATTGTTTTTCACTCAGTGGCTGCCAAGTTGAAGCCTTTCTTTGGCTTGTTTAGATTAAGTAAATTAGTTTAGTGTAATTTTCACTGATTGAACTTTTAATCAGTTTGAACCTGCTGCTTTTTAGTATCCCTCAGAGAAAGTTTGAGCCTGAATAATAATGTGAAGCAAATGTTTTGACTATCATTGTCAGGCATTGTGCGTGCATGCGTGCGTGCGTGCAAGTTTTATGAGACCCAACTGAGTACTTCATCACACGATCTATTATCTTCTACACTCTGCTGTAGAATTGCAGTTTCTCTCATTAGTGTTTGAGATGCCAACAAGGCCAGTGCTGATGGCAACTGTTGGCCCTCGTTCATCAAAATACTGTTTGTTGCTTGTTAATTTATGCAGCGTTGCCAAAACATTCTTCAGTATTTTATGATCTTGCAGACACAAGGTGAAAATTTTTAAATCTTTAAATACAACAATGTCTCAAAATCATATTTAATTATTTTACACCTTGAAATTACATATTACAGTGGTTTTGTGTATCTTTTATATTGTGAATATAGGATGTCATTCACAATGACAAGAAACAACTTTTCATGTCTGAATGAATTGTTTGCATGTTTCTTCCATGCTGCTCTTCAAAGAGAGAGGGTTAAACTTAGTCTCTGCCTTGTTAAGACCACATTACCAAACCCTTAACCTATTAAGTGTTAAATATAAAAGAGTTACATAGACTTAAACAGCATTATGTGTGGATTATGCAAATAATTTCATCTGCGTAAATGTGGGAAATGTGTTTTTAATTACTCAATTTCAAGCTGTATTCCATGGGAAAGTAGCTGTATTTTTATGTTTGGTCTCCAGACCTTATAATTGTCACTACGAGGCAAGTCGATGCTGTTGTTGTAATTGTTAAATATTGATGACATGCACTCCTTTGACAAAACTGTGTTAAATGAAAGTTATTGCTCTATTATCGCTTGTTTTAGAAAGATAGTACAATGACAGCTTCTCAGGTCCATTTGAATGTCAATGCTTCATAAACACATACTATTGGTAGTTCGTCATAAAAACTACAAAGACTTCATGGACTTTAAAGCTGAAATCTGTCATTTTGCTGCTGATCCTCCACAGCAGCAATAAGTTTGCACTATACACGGGGAAGTGTTGTTTTTTAAAAAAAAAATTTTTTAAGGTTTGATATGTTGCAGCTCGTTTAAATTGGAAATTTCAAGTGGTGTATGGTGCAAAATTAGTAACTTCCTGAAAGCTGAGTTACCTTTTGAACTGATTGGCATTAAAAGTGCAAAATTTGGAGAGTAGAAGAAGAGAAACTCCAACCACTTTAGAGATGGCTTGTGTGCTTTAAGAGACTCAACCACAAATATTCATATATAAATGATTAATGAACTAAACAATAAAATATTTAACAAATACATTTTCTTTCTGCAAATGTATGCTGTCATTCAGAATAATATAATAATAAACTAGAGTTTGTCACATTTTTAATAGATGTGAAAACATTCGCATAGAGAAGACAAGGATTCATAGGATTTATTTTTCCAGCCAGTATTATTTAGGATGAGTTATGCTATATGACTAACAAATTTGGAATAAATATGAACAAAAAGCAGGGTTTTTAGTGCGGGATCCTGCATTCATCACAAAGTCCAAACTATTTTGTAAAACCTGTTTTATTTAATTTTTGATTGCTGTAATCAGGACAATAAAAAACACTTTCTCTACAGTAAGTTATCGAAATTAATGCGTCAAAGAAGGCTCCCAGAATCTTGTCTTGAGTCTTGTGGCAAGCTTAAATAAAACTTTAAACGCCCCTTAGAGAGACCAGGATATAGGTCATGTGACCTTACTGCTCACACACAGACACACACATGCACACACACTTACTTATTCACCCATGGAGGCTCATGCCTTTTGTACTTTAAATGTGTTCTGAATTTGTTGAGAACAAGGTCCAACTGTAATTGAATTCTCAGTCCCTTACCTTTCTCTTCACTCGTTTTCCTTCTTAACGCTCCTTTCCTCCATCTGATCACTTTCTCCCTGGTGGACATTTCCACCTCCATCACTCTGACACTGCCAGATTACACTGCTAGAGGCAATAAAAGCGTAGGGGCCGTTTCCTTTTTATAACAATAGACAGCCTGTATTTAGCTACCGGGCTGAGGCACACACTCAGTTATGAAAAGCCTTTGTTATAGTGAGAGCTGGTTGTTGTGGTCTTTCAGAGGCTGCCATTATAGGAAAATGGTATTATGGTTTTAGTGTTTGTTTGTATTGCTGCATGTGCATCTCTGGCAATCTTCTTCTTCTATTTTGTTTAGCTTATTTCACTACTGACTCAGAGTGAACCGATAGGGGGGTAGAAGCGTGGTGACTAATTTCTAAAATGCTTTTCAAAATAAACAGTATTTTTATCTTTTTTTCCCTCACAGGTGCGGATTGAGACAGCTACAACCCTGAAGCTCAATATCCTTCCTATACTTATATTATTTTTCACAAAGGACATAATTTTTTTTTGACAAATGAATTGATAATGCTTATTATGCTTATTGTTTAAGTCTTCCTGCAACCAACAACAAGCTTTATCGCTTGTTAGCTATGCCAAAGCAAATGAAGAATCTTTTAATATGTGCCAGTGAACTGCTGCCATATCCATCCTAAGCAATTTGATATCATCCTTAACTGATTTCTACCTGTCGATGACTTTGAGTTCCGGACAGAACAATTCCTCCCAGTGAGTACATGTCTCACCTCTGTTGAAATGATGCTTTGAGTGAGGCTTTGAAGATGAAATCAAAATTTCACAATAATCGCATTTTCCCTTTTTTAAAACATGTAAACTCTGCTGTCTCTCCATTCAGTACCTCGAATCTATCTTTGGGCTGCTCTTCCAGTTGTTACAGCAGGTGACAGAGTGCGACACTAAAATGCAGGTGCTCCATGTCATCTCCTGTGTCATCGAGAGAGTAAACATCCAGGTGAGATCTGAGATATCAAACTAAGCAGGGTTTGGAATATAGATCACATCTTACTTCTCTCATTTCTTTACCATTACTAGTTACAGTATGTAAGTAAACTTGAGCCAAACTCGAAAATGTCTTTGAAGGAGCCCTTTTGTTTGACAGCTGGGGAAATATACTGTATTCTGCTGCTGCTTTGTGAAGAAAAGCACTGCACAAATTGTAGTCACTGACTCGGACTCTTCAGGGGACATGTGAAGCTGTTAAAAACATAACTCCGATACAAAACATCTGTCTCCCTGTACTTACCCCACACCACCAAGGTAAACAACCATCTGTCCTCAAAGATAGCTAGAATTGAATGATTTTATGATTTTTCACATCCTGAGACACTGGCATTTGTGAAGTCCAAATCTTTACTCTTTGTAAATCATAAGGCCTCAGGCAGCCCTTGTTCCGATGTCTGTTTTCATTTACCATGATGATACAGTCTCCCCTCTGCCACTATAGTGCTTTTGTGGCCATATGGATTTTATTTTTTTGAGGATCCATCAAGTCGTTCTAATCCACTTAACTGCCAACCCTTAAAGAAAATTGACCTTCTTCTTGACCGCCCCAAGGCTCTTTTCAGATCCATTTTAAGCACCTTCCCTTAAACGATCCCTTGACTTAAATTGGTTACAGAAATGGCTTTCATCTTTGTGAGCTGTCAGGCTGGTTAAGTCTTTCCAAGTCACTGGCCCTGGCTTAACTTCTAGAGTCAGTGGAAGTCCCATTAATATTCTAACCCTTTTCACATGAGATTGTGAACCCACAAAGGGTGGCAGCAGCTGAGAAAACTAGGCAATGAAACCATGAGTGCAGCTTGAGAGATATGATGACAGACATGATGAGATTTAGCACCTTTTTCTGCTGTCAGTCTCACAGAAAACATCTTAAGCTGGTTTGTGGGTCTGTTTTTCACCCTTTTTATCATTTTCCTTGAGGCTGTATGTTGTTTGATTTTTTTTTTTTTTTTTTTTTTTTTTTTACTGTTCCCCCGACTCCTAGCCAGCTCCTTATAAATGTATAATCGTGCAAAAAATCCCAATGTGGGGTCTGCAGCTCGGGCACATACCAGCTACAGGGAATATGAAGGGTTAGCATAAGTCTGCACAAGAAAATAGCAGAAAACTTTCTGAAGTCCATAATTCACTACCATACTTGGATGTCTAAGAGTTGGCTGGTTGCACAGAAACGGCACCTAAATTACTCAGTGTGCCATCATAATTTTCCAATTTCACAGAGGCAGGAGAGTAATGGCATCCACTTGGTTTCTGACCATCCAAATTTTTTAGAGATTAAAACAGAAGAACTTGATTTAAAGAAAAAATAAAGATATTTAACTAATATAGAACTCAGAATAGAGAAGAATATTATATACTTTCCCATTTTGTTATAAAAAAACTGATTTTTGTGGAGGTTGTTGTAGTATGGATAATGGGTTCAGATAAAAGTAGGTTGGAAAATATCAACTGTGGATATGGGTCTCACGTTTTTGTAATAAAATGCACAGTATCATATCCTCTGAAGATAGAAAAAGAAATGTAAAACCTTAGATCCGCACTTCAGCAAGCCATTGACAATGTACATCTTGACTATAGTATGATCCAGCAGGCACAGCAAAAATGATACAACAGGCTCATGTGAAAAGCTGGTATGTTTTAAAAAGAATCTGATCATCATTTTGGTACATTACACATGATCTCAGCCCTGACTGTTGCTGCTGCTGCCATGGATCTACAAACACATCATGTTTAAGCCAAATTGGCTTCCATGAGTGCTTTTAAAGACTGTAGAGTTGACACACCGAGAGATCATCTCAGTGGAGTTCTCATTTTCAGTGTGACACTAAGAAGACAATATAGTATGTATCTTCAATAACCTGTCCAGTATTTTCTTTCCACAGCTATTCCTCTTAAGCATGTTTTGAAGCAGCTGATTTGGGTTGATAGAGGCTGAATTCACTGCTGAGAAATACATACAAAGCTTTGAAGGGAAGCATTACACAATGCATAGTTGCTCCTTTTTTAAAATCCTGTATACACAATGTTAACACACTTTCAATGCCAGATATGCAGTTGCTTGAGTTGTCCTTAAGTGTGTTTAGGTATCTAATGAATAACACACTACTTTTCTGAGACAGCAACAAATCAGAGATGACCATTGTCCCTTTCCTTGCTCCCAAATAAGACTTTGAATTCATGCAACATCCACAATAAACTCGTCAGAGTTTCAGAGGAGTAAGTAGAAGATGCAGGTTGAATTGAACAGTATTATCTGTTCTACCTCACGTTTGATTTAATTTTCTTCTGCTCCAGATCCGGCCATATGTAGGCTGTCTTGTTCAGTACCTACCCCTGCTCTGGAAGCAATCCGAAGAACACAACATGCTTCGATGTGCCATACTCACTACGCTCATCCACCTGGTACAGGTATGGTGCATCTTCAGCCTCCAATGTTTGTTCACATTTTTTTTGTTTTTTGTTTTGTTTGTTTTGTTTGTTTTTTTGTTTTTTTTACATTGTTGCCTTTACTTGACAGCCATAGTAGAGATACAGAGAGGGGTATGACATTCAGCACCGGCCGGGAGTCAAAGCGTGGACGTTGCGGTTATGTGGTATGTGCCTCAACCATTAGGCTACCACAGTGCCCCGGTCTCAATGTTAAAGAGGGCACACATATACTCAGTGTTTGTGCATGGATAAATCTTTGTGAGCCAAACACAACTCGGCAAGTGTATCATGTTTGCCTGTGTTTTTTTTGCAAATGTGAACCATCATGTTGAACTAGCTTTTAACCCACTCACAAATTCACATGCGTGTAAAAAGCTATAGATAATGTCTAAGGGAAGTTGCTCAGTCATTGCTGGACCAGTTCTACGCATGCCAAACTACACCATACACTAAAAGCCAGCAGCTGGAGCTTGGACCTGCAGATGTAGCAGTGCTGATGTTGTCTCCTGCAGGCAAGAAAATAATAGCTGCTGCATTTGTAATGCTTGCACTACCTGCAGGCAGTGAGTATTACATTATTATTATTTTCTTATGTTTTGCTGCTGTTTTCTTGCTGTGTGTGTGTGTGTTTCACACTTAATACCTGTACCACCTGTTGGCTGAAATAAAATAATAGAAAAAAAATTAAACATCACTATAGATACCAATAAGTATCAGCATTTTAAATAGTATTGCCATTCAGCTAGTGGCTGTAAAACACCAAACGTGTTGATAAATTTGTTTCCTTTCTAGCCATGTCTTTGAAGGGTGCACAATGTTTAGCTTTACTCGAGTAGACTACACAAGAGCTATGCTATCTCAAGTTACGGAAAAAAAGAGTCTGAGACAAACGCTCCATTCCCCGCAGCATTGAAGCAGCCTACAGCTCTGTGGCTGCCGCTGCATTACTACACAACAGGAGATGAAATGCTCAGTGATAGACACAGTCCCTTTGAGAGTAACACAAGTACACATATGGAAAACTGCATGAGGCACTGTGGGTGTACAGCTGAAGGGGCTTGAATGAGTCAATTGTGTTGCCACATACTAATTGAGATTTTAATATTTACAGTACAATTTTCCTTCAAAGAAAGGAAAAAGTAAGGTTCGTACTCTTGATTTCCACTTACTTCTTGGATCAGATTGCTTCTACCGAACCTTCTGACATTGTGGATACATGTATGTATTGGTTTAGGTGTGATCTTTATTCCTCTCCCCGTTCTATACACAAATAAGCACTTGTTATCTAGTTTAAAAAGTTGGAGTAAAGGATGCACAAGGGCGAAAGTAGGTGAAGACAAAAATAAACGAATTAGAAACTCAAACTTAGCTGTATTTTGTCTTCAAACTTAGCAACATTGGGGCATACTTCGTGTACTGCTGAATGCTTATGATTCAGAGTGACAGAATTTGGGACGCGTCACAACTATCAAGCACGTTTGATACAAAGGCCACTTTGCGGTGTTTGGGAACAGCGGGGCACTGACTTCTCACAGAAGAGTGGAGATGAGACCCTGCCGAATTTTGACTATTTGAGTTTATTCAATCTGGGACTGGCATAAACCACTCACGCCTGTGAATGATGTGGCAGCATTATGTCAACTCTTAAGCTCATAAGAGCCGTCACACTGTCTTGTTTTCAAACTTGATGAAACAAAATGAATTTTGCCTGTAAGAGACTAGTTACTTTTTGCTTGTGATGGGGAGACAGGGTCATGCCAAGAGGGAATTGAGCTTGAGTCTCCCACAAAGATGCACGAGGGAGCATATTTAGACCAAATTAATGTCATGCCATCAGTGAAACAATGTTGACAGTTCTATAACACTGCTTTGGGTCCTCTGTGGCTTCAGACAGATTAATTCCTCCAATACTAACACACACACACACGACCAGCACCTTTTCCTCATCATTATCAGAGTTCTGTTAATATACAAAGTGGTTGAGTAAAACTCGGAGATGGTGTCTGACAGTGTTTAAGTTTTCATTGACAGTCAAGAATTTGAGGATGCATGTGAAGAAAATGGAATTGATGTTTCATGGAGAAAGACGATTTCAGACGGCATAATTCATAAGCTAGGTTTAACGTGGTTGTCAGCGCTACAGTTGGTAACTTTAAATGCTTGTGTTTGTGGTTGTAAAGATATTTGTGGATAAAAAAAAGTGTGTATTCATGGTGTTTTATGTATGTACTTGTGTTAGCCTGTGTTGACAGGTGTTAACTACTATTTACAGGTGACAGTTTTGCTTAAGGGTAGGTTATCCTTTGCCCCTTTTTTGAAGGTTACTCTAAACTTAGCATACTTTTTTCAATGGGCACTCAATCGGGGGTTGGAGCCTATCCCAGCTGACACTGGGCAAAAGGCAGAGTACACCCTGGACAGGACTGACACATAGAGACAAATCTTCACATTCACACCAACGGCCAATTTAGAGTTGCCTGTTAATCTAAACTGCACGTCTGTAGACTGTGGGGGGAAACCAGAGTCCCTGGAGGGAGCCTATAGAGGCATGGCAAGAACAGCTCCACACAGAGAGCCCACAGCTCGCTTGAAGGATCAAACCCAGAACCTTCTTGGTGTGAGGCAACAGTGCTAAGCACTGCACCAACGTGCTGCCCGCTGATCAGTCTCAAAGTCAATAATCATAATTATTTCATTTATTATTTCATTGGTGTTCTATAAAGATATTTATATTATTATTTTTTAAAATGACTGTTTGGTATATTTTTTTTACATCTAAATTAAGTTTTCAAAGTGGCTTGAAGAGTGTAATGTCTTTTCCTCTAGCTGTTTTGTAAGCTAAATCATCAGTTAAAATAGTATAGGGTATAATGTATGTAATGTAGCCAAATAGATACAGTCTTTGTTCCTGTAATAATAAAAATATTACAGATATTCATAATAAAGAATAAAACATCATGATTACTAAAATGCACCGATAAGGCTGGAGCTCACTGACACACATTAAGGATGGAGCCACAGTTATCTACCGATTATACATCCGGGACACAAATTACTAGATGATGATACTAGATATTATTCGAAAAAACAGAGACCTCTAATAATCAGTGCGTATATTAAGGTGTGGTGGAGGTGAGTAGATATATTTTATTTTGGCTTTCAGCCTCAAAATAATAGACCAGTGTAATAAAATATACCAGTGCGTTTGATGTAAGGCATTTTCAAAACTGGTTTGGTTTTTAAGTCTTCAACTGTGTTCCCAGCTGCACTGTTATCAACCGTGGTCCTCGAGGAGTTAAAAGCAATGTGGTACTGTAGAGGTCAAGATGACACGCTGCTCAGCTGCTCATTCCCCTTCTCGATGTCACAGTAGAGGCAAACATTTATATCCAGTGCATGTTTATCTATAACAAAGTGGTTTGTGCATTCGACTTTTAGGAGAAATGTTTCGCAGAGGAAAATTAAAAGTCATTTGCTAATTACCTCCATGTCACCTGAAATGCCATTAAAATCTGTATGACCAATAAATGGACTGAGTTAGTTCCTGCTGTGGGACCTGAGCTTTTTCTCAACCAATCGAAATTAATGAGCCCTCACTGTGGGCCATAAAAATGAACAACTCCTGTACCTTAGGGCAAATATTTTGTAGCCAAACTTATGTCATTTGAGTACAAAAGCCACTACGTATGACACCTTGTTATTGAAAGTGGGACCAGTTCCTCGGCCAACAGTGTGCTGGCTCTCCTACATGCATCTTACCTAGTGTAAGAACAAGGCATCCTATCAAAACAGTTGTGGAGCATGAGGACAGTGTGCTCTGAGAAAGTGTGTATTGCTGAGAAAGAGTGAGCAGTGGTATTTTTGAACTTTTCTGTACAACTGTCCTGCTCCACTCTGCTCAGATGATCATTAGGTTAAAACAAATAAAGTATGGTTTTTAAGCCCTGTTTCTGCAGTCTTTGGCGTTGACTTTCTGCATGTGTGTGTTCTCACAGGGCCTGGGGGCAGAGAGCAAGAACCTGTACCCTTTCCTTCTCCCTGTCATCCAGCTGAGCACTGATGTTTCCCAGCCACCACATGTGTATTTGCTGGAGGATGGACTGGAGCTTTGGTATGGACACACTTGCACATACAGTACACAAGCATTTATGAGTCATAGAAAAAACTCCCCAAGGCAGACATTTGTAAAGCACTTGGTGATCTCATTTCCTCCCTCACACTTCAGAGCATACTCGCATACACACCTATATATACATACTTTGGCTATAGTTGTGTTTTCCGATGTTTTGGCTCAAGAAACTCATGAGTTAGTTTTTGTCATATTAGTCATCAGCCTCATTTACTGAGTCACGCTGATCATATTTAGTGGTAAATATGCTGACTGTGACACGGAGGCAACCACTCTTGGTGGGTGATGAAGCTCCTGATCATTTATGTAGCCCACAATCTTACCTTTGTTATTGTTTTGGGCACATGCCATATTAAAGCAATCTCAAAAATCTGCTGCAAAACAACATGCTCACTTTTGCGTAGGCACAGCACCAACAAAAAGCTTGGCTTCACTAGAATATAATTTGCTGGGGTTACCTTTTGTTCTGCTCCAATCATCTCTTTGCTTTTGAGCTATCTTCTTAATCTCTTTTTTTCTGTCTATCCCTATGGAGTGCTGTACTGTTCAGCATGCTGTGTGTGCTTGTATCACAAAACCATGGTCTTATGTCTCTGTCCTGTCTTTTTTTATCCAGGCTGATAAACAGCACTGCCCTAAATATTTGTTTGCTTTTTTTTTTTTTTTTTTAACAAAGTTACTGTCGTTTTCTCCTGCTTTTATCTTTTATCAGCTGGTTTTCTTTCCGTTTCCCTCTCAGTATCTCAATATCTTACACTTAAAGTAGCTTAGAGCATGTTCATAGATCTTATTGAATGAATTACTTTGAAAATCCACTGCCTCATAACTAGAGATGAGGAGAGAGGCCTGGTGAATTTAAGTCATCACCATATTTTAATATTTAATAAAAAGTACAGCTATCACATTTTCTATGAGAACTGATTATTTTGTATGCAAAATGTTTTTAAAAATATCAATATCGAGCCTGTTATAAGTTACAAGAATCTGTCTGCCGTAAAATTGCTTACAAAGTCTGTCCAATAGCCAAAATCTTACAAAATTGAATATGCTTTTCTTTATTTCAGAATAAAATATGTGAAACCATCAACACCGTGTCACTTTATAATCAAGCAATTTATGTAACGTTCCTTTTTGTCAGATTTTTCTTTACACTGATCAAAACACTGATGTTGCTTTCCTCTGCCTCCTTCGTTTTCCTATTTTTCTTTTACACCCACTTCACCATGTATTGTTTTTTTCTACTTTTGTGATGCCCATGCTCTCCTCTTTCTTTCTCTAATTTGTCATGCTGTATTTCTCTTCCCATTTTCTTTTGCCACCTCGAATCTATGTCTTCTTCTCTCTTCTCACAACTTCCCCATTTTCTGTTTTTTTCTCTCCTTTGCACTCTCTCTCCTCCTTTCTTTTTACTTCCTCCTCTGCCTGATCTCCTCCTTCCCGCCCTCTCATCATGCAGGTTGGTGACTTTGGAGAACAGCCCAGCCGTCACGCCGGAGCTGCTCAGAATTTTCCAGAACATGTCAGCTTTGCTGGGTGAGCTTGATGAAATTTTTTTGTTTGCTGGTCTATCTGGATATATGTGTGCGTTTGTACTTGTGTATGATGTGTGTGCAAATGAGTTTGGATTTTTTTTCCATCTTGACGTCATGGTATTTTGCATTAACATGTAGATTGAATTTGTGGTAGGAAAGAAGGGTATCACAACATCAAGTGTGATGCATTTTGGATAGCTTGATTGGCATTTGGAAAAATGATGGCTTCCTGTGTAATAGGGATATGTGTGTGACAGTGTGTGTGTAGTTCAGAAGAGAGGCAGAGAAAACGTTTCACATCAAAACAGTCTGTGAGATGGAAAGAAGCTGTACAGTCTGAAAGAACAAACCAGCATCATATGATCAAATACATTTAAATCACAGAGAACCTGAGAGACTGAGGAAAGACAGTTGATGCAATATATGGACATGAACTTCATTTTCATAGTTTTATCACTTTGGGCTTTGTAGCTTGCAAAGATCACAGTTGTGGATTTGCAGTAGCCTCAAGGCATCAGGGCCACTTCTTTGGTTCTCTAGGCAGCTGTGAGTGGTGGCAGACTGAATGTAACTGGCTGGATGATTTATCTCAGGCCTGGAACATTTAGACACCTCACTTGCTGTAATGTGTAGAGGTGAATGTGTGTGCGACCTTCAGTGTGATGAGGAACATAATTGATGCTGGTGCTTCTGCACATAACGAGTGAGTCAGACTAATATGAACACTAGTGTAGCCTGATTGGCTTACTGGAGCATTTGATCATTCATAGCGTGGATGGGGTATCCATGGGACACAGAAGAGCAAGGGACTCAGGAAGACAGTCACGGACGGATGAAGTGGAGGAGGAAGGAATTAAAGAGGATCAAGAAAAGGGAGCGATTGGTGAAACATAACGAGGTGGCGGATGAAAATGAATGATTTAAGAACTGATGGTAGGAAAATTAATGAAAAAGAAGTCACACAAAATAAAGGTTATTCATTGGAGGTGTGCACTGAGGAGCTTCGACATAGATGGATTGAAAGATAAGGGATCCCCTTTTTACTCTTATCTAGTACTGAACAAAAAAGTTAAAGAAGGCAATGAACCAAAGCAGAAAATGGAAGCTTTTTTTTTTCTTTTTTTTTTAACAAGGCAGCACAACCAGTCATTTTAAAGTTTAGACCAATCACAGACAGTTAAATGGAGGTAGCTGGAAGGTGACGAAAAAAACTACTGAATTCAAGAAGCCTTTGCACAATGATTGATTGAAGGAGGGGAGAAGAAATGTAAAACTGGCAAGAAGGTGTAAGGTTGTGTAACAGAAAATGGAAGGCTGGATGGAGGGAAATAAAAGATGGAAATACATGGACAATTAAGATGATGCAGGGTTAGTTTTTGAACGATGGAGGTTGGAAGCACAGAATCCAGGATGGAAGGATGTTAGCTATCTTTAAATAATGATGAATATTTGGACAGTTGCTATAATGAGCTCGTAGGTTTACCTACAGATATTCACTAATTTTCTGCCCCATTTACCTCAGATCTTCCTGATATGCAGTCCATCAGAAATGGATTTAAATTAGAGCTTTGTTGTTGTAATATGTCTCATATGTAGGACCTTATAATCTGTTTTTTCTCTCAATGGTCCAACAACAGCCTAATGTTACAACTATCAGACTGTAAAAATAAATAACATTTCTCTCTCATCCAACCAGAAGCCGCGATGGTGGTTATCAACTCGTTAAGTCAACCCAGGTTTTCCCGAGCACGTTCACATAAAAAGGGCAGTGATTGCGGCATATGACCGATCACAAACATGTACAAGTCTACCGACAGTAGAACACCATATTTTACTAGCGAAGAACAACCTATAATAAAAATACGAACACATAATCCAGGCTATAAGCAAGAGTTGCAGCTGCCAAATGCAGGAAGGATAGTTGTCAAAAAATCGGCAACTGAGTGAATGTGCAACTTAATAGGTTTATAATATCACAGCCCCATCATTAGTGAACGAGTATATCTGAATATAATTACATTTGTGTATTACATTAAATTAATATTTTGCTTAGATCTATTCTAATGGTCTGTATGACAATTTCAGTCTTATTATTTCAGCTGCAACCCTGTCGTTGTCAAACGGAGTAAAAAAATAAATAAATATATAAATATAAAACCATAAGTCAACGTGGTAAGTAGGCTTACTTTTATATTTTATGAGTACAAAATGTACAAGGGTTTAGTGCTTCAATCAGTCACTGTTGTAAGTTGATATTTGTAAACAAAAGCACAATGACAAGGAGGGAAAAAAAGCAAATGAAGACAGGAGGGGACCTTCCAACACAGGAGTATACTCCTGGTGAGGAGATGGCCCTCTGTAATAATGAGGGTCGCTCATTTGAAAAAAATCGTCAGGGAAAGCCAAAGGGGTTTGCCAGTCTTGCTCTCCTAAGAGACCCTGTCACGATCCACACACCAAGCTCCACACGATCTTCTACAAATGTTTATCTGTTATCTCGAACATTACCTGCTCCGGAGCAGGTTAGGTGTGCAGCATAAGTTACCATGTTGGTTTACCCCAGTAAGAAGTAAACCACTGTTGTAACCCTGAAAACCCCGGTGTTAAACCTGGAGTTACCTCGCTAACCTCTAATCCAGTTTTGTAGTTGGGGCCTCTGGCAACAGAAGAAATTGTGCTTCCCTTTGAAGATATTCTGTTGTACCCACGTCCGTTTTGGTCTACATAACATCATGGAAATAGGCTCACTTTTGAACTGATTTTGCTTATCATTTTTAGTGTTTGCTAGGGATGCTTGTCACATTTCTTACCTTTTTCAATATTTGTTTCAGTGGAGATGAGTGGAGCTCAGTTTAAGCAATTTTCACTGCAGTACCTTCCAGCGCTTGAACATCTCAAGCACAATCTACACACACATCAACTTGCTCTGAGTGTTAAAAAAGATTTAAGCTCCTTAATGTCTTTTAATCTGCGGTGGTAGTCCGCACATCCTTAACTGCCTGACTGATAAAAGTTGTATCAGAATTAAGAAGCCTTTCTTGAGCCCATTCTTGAGTTTTCAATCACATCACATGATCAGCATATAATATTTGCCCAATTGTAATGGCATTTTAGATGGTAAGCTTTTCTTTTCCTTCAGTTTTATTCTGTCTTTTTCTATTTTTGTGACTTCTCTATTCACGCAAAAGTTGAGTTTTAAAGTTCATTCTTGGCTTCCCAAACAGCAGTTGAGAAAACAGGACACAGGATCCATTTAGTAGATGTTCTGGAGCTTTTGATCATACCAAGACTCACGTTTGAATCAATATTATCTGAGGAAGGTGGGATTATCTTCTCAGCTGTTGTTTCCAAGGTCGAGAATGATCTTTGAACCTCCTTGAATAAGAGTTCAGACTGTCATTTATCTCATCCTCTGTCACATCTGCTCTCCATATGTACCATCACATCTTTAGTAACTCCTGTAACACTTGGACTTGAATGAACCCAAACCCTTGTTCTCCTCTCCAAAGAAATTCTGAAGGAGTGTGATGGCTTGCTTTTGTTTTTCACTATCATAATAGCTATTTTTTAAATTATTATGATCAACCTTTTGAAAATAATCCTTTTCCATTAGTAAGTTTGTTTGACCTTTTGTAGCATAAATGACTGATAATATTTGCATGTGTGCAGCTATTTTTGTTGTCAACAGGCTGTGTTTGCTGCTCCATTAATTCATGGAATAATCCAGTGCCCAAGACTTTAAAATTACAACCAATTGTCCACACGTAGTACTCTCTCCGCCCCTTCTTCATTCTCCCTGTCTCTCTGTCTCTTATTGTGAAAAACACTTTTTTTCTTAAGGTTAAATTAGCACATTAATCACTTTGAATGTAATTATATAGTCATTGCAAGTCTTAAAAGGAAAATTCAAAGCTGTTGTGATGAAAGATGTTAGCTCAGGGGCATGGTCGCGGGTCAGACCAAATTAGCACACAGTTTTAAATACGTTTATCCTTTTAACACTTTGAACAGATGAATAAATATAGGAACATTTTACATTTAATATGCATGCATGCACTTACTTCATAGTGTCTTTTTGTCAAACTTTGGTCAGTCATCGTCTTTGGCTGGTTTTCACCAGAACATCCGGTGGTTCATTTATTTAGTCCATGGAGAGCAGTGGAGGGATGTTGGCTATTCAGAGTCTGGCTCAGTATTGGTGTCGCTGCTTGCCAGGTATGTGGCCTGGCCTGTCTGATAAAGAGCCTCGCTCCATCATTGTTAAACTGGAGCAGCAAATTTCCTAATTACAATGTCAAGAGCCCTGCCTAAATTGTGAGACGAGCACCACGCTCTGTATCACTGCCACCACTATCTGAACCAGGTCACATTTTAGCTGTGCGTGTTGCTCTGAACAGTGATGGAGAGTACGCAGGGAAGTTTTTTCCTTGTTGACGTTATAACGATTAGTGTGAGCAAGTGATAGAGTTAAAGTGTCCATTCATTTCCACTCCATTTTATTTTACTATGCTATTTTTCTGAATGTTTAGAAACTCAACAGTCATTGCTGTTTTACAATAAACTTTTTACAGGGAGAGAAAGAAATTATAGCTACTGAACCGCTACAGGGCTTCAATCTGAAACAGATGGACGAAATATTAGGTTTGCTTTAAAGCAAAGAGTAGCAACACCAAATCAATGCAGCAACAGAAGAATATAAGAAAACATGGAGGCGTATTACAAAATTTTAATAAGTATTCCTTTAAAGCAGGGAGATTAGGAATAGAGAGCTGTCTCTATTAATAGTCTTACAGGCTGCAACTAGCGATTATTGTCATTATCTTTATCTGTTGATTATTTTTCTCAATCAGTTGATCAATGGTATAGTCTGTAAAATTTTAGAAAATACCCTTTGCAATTTCTGGAAGTCCACAATGTCTTCAAATACTGACCAACATTCCAAATTTCAAAGATAATCAGTTTACAATGATATAAAACAGAAAAAGCAGTAAATCTTCACATTTAAGAAGCTGGAATCAGTCATTTTTAGGGAATTTTGCTACATAAATGACTATTCAGTTATCATAATAGCTAGTGATTAATTTTTGACTAATCATTTCTGAACTAATAGCTTGCATCTCTGTATTTTAATGTTAATAAATTGGAACTGATTGTTGCAATGTGACCTTGCTGAAGTGGCTTTAAAGTAATAACAGAACCAGATTGGGCAGTGCAAAAACATTGCTTAATGAACAACCCATCAGTTAGCAATTACTGGTACAGCCAAAGATGTGTCAGACCATCCCCACAAGATCAGTGATTCTATATTGGCAGAGGTTTCAGTTTAATTTTTTTCATATGAAAGTTCTGTGAGGGAATTGCTAACATTCCTCTGACTGCAGTCTCTCAGTTAACTGACCAGTTAATGTGCTCCATGGATCAATCTGGACATCCCCATCAGAGGACAACCTTTTTATTACAGGCTTCTCAACTAGAAGTAATGAGTTTGAATACAGACGTTGGACACATTTGGCCATTGTTAATGCAAGAATGGAACACATTTTATCTGAGATGAAAGAGCATTATTTTTTATATATTTCACAAATATTTATTGTAATTCTGTGTAGTAATTTTTTCTTTATTTTTTCTTAAAGTTTGATAATATAATGATCCATGATCATTATCCATTATTTTTTTGAAGTCTCTTAAGATAATTTTGCCTTGTTCAGCCTTGAGCGGGTATTGTATCAACTAAAGTGAGATGATTCAGAATTTTTCCTGGACACAACGCTGGGAGTTTTCTGCTTTCTTATCATTGCGGTTATCTCATACATTTGGGTCTCCTGGTAAAGCTGATTTTTGCCATTTCTGTCAAACCCTTGCTGAGCTTCTCTCAAGCATCATCGAAGACTTACTCACTCAAACACCAAAGGGAGTTAGCGTGTCATCTTGCAATTGTAGTTGAGGATTCATGTTGTATTCCATGTTTTTCCTTTGTGTACAGGAAAACACAGCAAAGTAAGCCGTCTCTGTAGAGCTGCGGCTATACTTATATACTCCTAAGAAAATCTTTAACTCTACAATAAAACATGATTTGACTTTTCCCTAGAGGTTGTCCACTTTTCTCCATTTTCAGAGCTTAAATTAAAAAAAATAAAAATGAGAATAGTCAGTTTTTCATTTAGTTTTATGCATCTGTGCATTTTTATGACTGTTGAAACTCCGAACCTTGGGCTTTACTCAGTTCAAGCTTTCTTAAGCTGGGTGGGTTGAAAGACATTGTCAACCCAAACACGTACTGTTAAAGCAGAAATTGGGTTGGGAGATGACCAAAATTTTAACAGTTGTTACCAACAACCATTAGAGGCACTTCAGATGCTGTTATCACAGTCAGATGTGAGGTTCATTTTCCTGTTAATGTTGATAACCAAAGCGGATTGTGCAGCATATGCCCAGGGCTATGGAGGATGTAGTGACTAATGCTTAATCAGTGCTTTAGCAGCTGTTTATGTGACAATCTGATTATAACTTGTGGTCTGTGGTTGGAAGGGGAAATTGTGTCCTCACTTGCTTCATGAAAATGTTATTCATTTAAGGTATTGATTTTGCAAAACGGCCTATTCCTTTTTAGACTATAAGGAGTTTCTAATATTTTGTCCAAGGGCATTTACATGAATGGGAGAAAAAAAATTTGGAATACCTTTCAATATAATTCAGTCCAATCCAAATCCAACTAAAGCCTCAAAAATTACTATAAAGTAACATCTCTCCAACAGTCTCATCAAAAATTGAGCGTAATTGAGTTCATAACAAAAGTAGTAACATTGCATTATGTCAGAGTATTTGTAATGGATTGCAGTGTATTAATTTTTAAAAAAAAACTCTTTTTGGTAGGGAATTAAAAAAATTAGCTTGTATTTGACAACTCTAGGATCACAGTTTATTAATTGTATTATTACAGTTTATTTATTATCTTTTTAATTGTGAAAGTGGGAAGGCCAGTCACCACATAGAACCCAGGAGAGATTCTTGAGCAACAATGGTAAGATTAGCAATTGTTTGGCTTGGTGCAATTTAAAAAGTTTGAAATATTCAACCAGCCCTGGTCCATCCTGTCTCATAAAACCACTTTGTACCTCAAGAGATGATAGTGAGTCACAGTAGTGTTCAGTCTGTCCTCAGTCCAGTACGAGACGGTGAAGAAGTAGTAACTGCGAGTAGTTTATAAACCTGTGTTGCAGCTATCCTCTCTGGATGACATTCCTCCAATCTTTCCCCAAGCTCAGCTATTGATGCTGCTTCTCTCCCTTGCGTTCCTCAGCCCCTCGTGGCTCGTCCTTTACTCCTGCTACCACTATTTTTGTTTTTTCACTGACCAACCGATGCAGCGGCTCACCGGATTTGTCCTCGTGTGCCCAATGGCAAGTCCAACTATGACACGGGAAGAGGAGGGGGGAGGAGGTTACAAAGAGTGCATTTCCTTGTTTCTTACGATAGGAGTGGACACCCCAACTTTCTGGTAATATGCTGCCCCCTATTTGTTTGGAGTATGAATTTGACAGTTGGCCAGTTCTTACACATTGCCCCTTTATGTTGATTCGAAATAAATCCACCTTGCTATTGTCCCCGTTGTAGTAGTTTGTCACTGAAAAAGTATGGGCATACTGTGTGGAAATGGAAGTAAATTTACTTCCAGTAACTAGATGCAATGTTATATTGTCAGACTGTCTGTATTCATACATGGACCTTTGGGGCGCCTAGGTTTCATTTGCAATAGCGAAAAGGGGGAGATGATGAAAGTCTTATCGAGTCCAGGGCTCAGTGCTCTGAGCTGCCTGACCTACCTCCAACCCAGAATGAGAATTCAGTTCATTTCTTTCCCTCCCTATATGAATACTTGTACCTCTCCATTCCTCTTGTATTGATATTCATACAAAACTCTCCTTCAGAGGATATTGCTGCAGTATGCCCATAGCTTATCAGCAAAGCAAGTAATGACAGTGGCTGTGATGGTAACGTTATGGAAGGCTGTGAAAAGCATGCATTTACCTCCCTTTTTGCCTTTGTAATAAGGAAGTAGCGCGTGTGTAACTTTACTTACAGATAGAAGATTGAGTAGTTTTGAGTGTAATCCTATTGCCTTGCTCAGATGTGATAAAATGGTGACAATATTTCCACAGGCACAGAGCACAGAACAGTGTGTTCTCTGGTCTATGTTTGCTTCAGAGTAAAACTGGCTTCCTGGACATTATAATTACATAAATAGAAATTATATGATTCAGTTATTTAGAGATCAAAAATCAGAATCAGAGCTATACATTTTGTTATGATGTTCACTTTTGATGACTTTAATTGTGAACTAATTATGAACTACTAAGCTTGGTCCAAAGGTTAAGGATTTCAGTCTCTATGGTGTAGTATTAGGAATCTACACTGTATATCATGGCATTCTGGGAATTCCCATTGTGTTTAACCTCTGAGAAATCGACGCTTACTTTTAAGTTCAGTTTGTCAAATTAATGTCTGTTTGTGTTTGTCTGTGTGCGCAAATTGATGTTTTGCACTGTGTGTGTGTGTGTGTGTGTGTATGAGAGTGTATCTTGGTTTTTTTGTGGTCTGTATGAAGGGAAAAGACTCCTTTTCTTCCTTGCTACACAGAAAACAGCTTGTGCTGTATGTGGAGTGGAGAATTAATGACTGTCCCACCTTTCACAAATTGCTAATCATCCTTTTTAAATATGCATAGAAATCAATCAACATTTCTTGCGTGGACTAAAGGTCATATGTTTCCCTATTTAATTTTCCATTAAGTAGTTACAGTAGATAAGCCGTTATATTCTACCATACTTAAGATGAAAGCCTGCCACATAATTTGTAGAAGGAAAAAAAATAGAAACAAAGTAAGAAAAGGAAAGAAAATGCAAGTAAAAAGCATGTAAATCATGAAAAAATCCAGGTGAGGAATCAATTGAAATAATACACAAAAGACTCCCAGAACTAGGGCAGCACTAGCCCTGTAGCACATACTTTGCCACCTGAGATAAACCAATCAACCAAAATAAGTTATTTATTTCACTAGCTCTTACTGTAATCGTCATCCCCACACAGCTTTTTTCTAAACTACTTTTTTATCTTTGGAAATATCCATGGTGGTAGAGCCATACTTTCTTCTCAAAGTTACTGTAGCTGGTACAGTATAGTACGTAACAGACAAATGCTGTTCTTCATGTAACAGCACCAGGCACTACTAGTCTGAGGTTTTCTACCATGCCAAGGTTACACTTCAATACTCAGCATCTCAGCTCAAATCTATGATATAAGATGCTGATCAGCTGACGCTCTAGGGTTGCTGTGAGAGCTGTTCAGGTACGCTATGTGCCACCAGCTGGAGGCCACCGGTAGTTTAAAGCCTCCTCTGCTTGTAGACTTAATTTGTTTTAGTTACGCAGTGTGGATCATGGCAGATTCTTATCACAATACGAATGAGCTGCGCAGGTTACTCATACTTGTAGCCATCTAAGACTTTTAGATACCATATTTTGTGATATTGAGATCTGTGACTTGCTTGACCAGTTATTACTTTTAAATCAAAGCAACAAGCGTGTAATCCTTTTCACTTGTGTTCTCTTCTGTTTTGCCTTAAATTTCACACAAAAGATCATTTTATTTTTTATGTTGCAACAATAACGTGATGAAGAGCTATGGTCAAAGAGTTTAGCATATATCCTGGTTATTATATTTACCATATGTAATCCAACTTAATCCTGGTAATCTTCTGGCCAGTTTATAACAGAGCAGCACACAACCATTTGTATTGACCAAGTACTTAAAATGAATTTGTATGTGATTGTGTTTTTCTGTGGTTGTGTAACATTTCATGTGTATTGTTTGAGCGACTATAGTGTACACTCCAGTTTCACATGGTTTAAATTATGCTCCTCTCTGAGTATATTATATTGCCTTTTCTTAAGGGCACGTTCATGTGTGTGGGCGTGTGTTTGTTTGTGTAAATAAGCATGCATGTATGTAGTGTGCTTATCGTTGCTGTATAATTTGCATTGTGAGCCGGTATTGTGAAGCTTGTGGGAATCACTTTCATTTGAAATTGATTTACTGATATTTGATGATGGAAGTGTCATTCTACTATCAACAGAGCAGAACAAAATTCAGCCATTCACCTGCCATATTTATCTTTCTACACCCCCTGATGGGAAAAAATGAATAGGACACAACAAAATGATTTCAGTCCCTGTTAAATCAGATTGAATACTGAAATTTGTGGGCGGAACCGAAAAAGGTTTAATTAATTCTGTAAATATACAATTCTATGTTGACTTGAGCTACAGAATTGAGGTTTCACCCTTTAGGGTACTAAATTAATGTTTTCCCTCAAAGGTTACAATTTGAACCACTGTATCATGGAATTTGAACTCAAATCATATTTGGAGAGCTAAGCTTCCAGGGTTTGTTGCCATTTGGCTAAGTTGATGGGATATCTGTACAGTAAAACAGCATTAAATGTCCATATAAAACACTCAAAGTACTTCTGCAGTGTCAGATCCTCAGGTAACTACTTACCATTAATGCACAGTAGATCCCAAAGTCCAATCTGCCCCCTTTTCAACATCAACAAAAAAAAAAGCAGATTGGTTTGAACTGATTTTCTTTGGGTAGGAGGTAATGATACACTAAAAAATTATCATTTCATGCTCATGGAGGATAGTTTTTTACTTTATTTTACAGCAAACGAAGTCTGCTAAGAACAAGGGCAGCTTAGTGCGTGCCTCTGACAATATTAAGTGAGAGGAAAGAAATATAAACACAATAGAGATGCTGATTATGCAGCTTCCAAGTAATTTTTAAGAAAATAATTGCAATCATCCAATTACTATATCAATCACTCACTCACTCTTTTTCGCCAGTTAACATAGCTAACCCTTATTGTTCATTAGGAGCTATCACAGTCTAAAGACACAATGAAGAACCATGATCATTCATTCACCTCCTCTGCAGTACCTTGGACCTGTCGTGCACTCCTGGTCCAATGACACCATGTGTCCTTGTTCAACCACTGTTAAGCAATCTGTTGCCTTTGCTTTATTCTTTAGAAAATGAATGGCCTGTCCTGAACACAGGAAAGCATTTGTTGTAGTGGAGCTTAAACAATTATTCAAGGTGCTGGAGTCAGCTACCCTGTCAGCCCGTGTTACTTTCAAACTATTCACGTAGATGCTAGACTCGGTGTATGTATAGATGCTGTGTGGGTGACTGTTTGGGGGCGAGCGTGTCAGCATGCAGGTGTGGATAGAGGGGAACAATGTTTTTGTTCCCCTCTGTCCATCTTTCTTCTCAGTCCCCTCTCTCATTTCTTCCTCACGTCTCGCCTGTCCGTGTGTTTGTTGTGTAAATGTTTGTGTCTGTAAGTATGTTTTGCCACGCAAAGACCATTCAAAGTGTTAAGGTCTGTTACCCTGCCAGCTTTCATTACTGTCAAACTTATATCCTACTGTGTATATGTTAGATATGGTGGTATGATTCTACATGTTTAAAACTCTCTTTTGTCAAGTTTTTCTGTTATCCTCCACCCCCTTGCCCATGATACCTTAACTCCTTGCTCTACTCTACGTGTCTTTCATTTGTTGAACTCTACTCTGCTAAGCAACCTGGCAAGCTGTTGTAAATAATTTAAAATTTGGCTCAGTTTGCCAAGCAGGCTTTCTTCCTTGCCAACACATCTGCACACGTGACTTAGTAAACACACTTTGCAATCTGTGTACAGTACACACCATCAAATTATATTTCTGAGTGGCAAATTGTTCACCCAGTGTTCACTTCTGATTGTAACACAGAACCTATTATACATCTAATCATGTCAGTGAGGGTTGTTTTCTCTCTGTTCCATGGATCAAAAGGCCATTAACAGTTAGAGTAATGTTACTACATCGGTTTCGAACTTTAGTTTTTGTCTCTACTGTTACTGGTATCCCAAGGTTATGGTTCTTTTTTTAATCCTGTTTGAATGATGAACTGTAACCTCGTTGCTCCTGCTGGTGTTACAACATAGACACTGTGTACAGCAAATCCAAGTCTTAGCCAGCCCTGATCTATGTGTCTTCACTGTGTCTGTGTTAAATTGGACTTAGACAGCAAAGGTCTGACAAACATCAGAGACAAATTGAGAAATATTTAAAGCTGCGATATTGATGTTTCAGAGGCAACAGTATGCTAAATAATTTAGATGCAATTCTTGTAAATTGATCCTTACAACCTTTCTCATTAATGCTGGCAGATATGCAGCCACTTGAACTTTCTTGTAGGCATATAAAGCTATTGCTGCAATGTTCATTTGTTGCATCATGAATATCTTGAACTGAGTGGTTAAAAAAAAAAAAAAAGCTCATCCAGCATTTTTTTTTTTTTTTTTTTTTTTTTTGCAAATCATCATGATACTGTTGAATTTTCTTTCGGCATATAAGAGAACAACTAGATGCACTCAAATGCATGTTTTAATAAACCATCAGAAGCACATTTTACAGAGCAAGGAAACAACTTCTATCCTTAATGGCTTTTGCATAGACATAAAAATATTTTTTTCTAGTTAAGCTTGTAGTTGTACATATCCAATGTAGTCGTACATATCCAATGAGCTTATCGTCTCAACTTGTCATCTTGAAAACCAAAAGGGATACTACACCTTCCTGGAATTAGTTTTTCTCATTGATTCATTTTATTTGTTTGAGGTGCCTCATTGTCATGTTTTAGTATGTTCTCCAATAATATTAAAGATAAATGGAACTACTTCTTTGAGTCACAGTGGATGAAATGACTTTGACAGTCTTTAACCACGCCAAGTAAACACTGAACATTTCTCTAAGTAAAACGTGTTTAATGATTACTCTAAGTGAACAAAAGCTATTAGGTTCATCCATCCAGTATGCAATGCATTCCTAATGTGTTAGGCGACTAAACAGTCTTGTCCAGCTGGATCATTCATCAACAGTTGCCTTTGTCCTCTCTCTTTGCCTGCTTCCTCTGTTCCTGTCTTCATCAATCAATTAAACCTTTTTGTCCAATTTGGTAAAGTGAAACATCTTATGCTCTGTTTCAGAGTTGAGCTCCGAGAACCAGCGCACCTGCTTTCAGATCGTTAATGCCTACATATACTTGTCTGCCACAGAGTTCCTGCAGGTGAGGCACTCAAACATGCTGTATGTCAAGTGAAGCATTTCATTATAAAGAGACAAAGACACTAATGCACATACATTATATAAAGTTTAACCTCCGTATGTATGAATTTGTGTATTTCCAGAACTATGCAGAATCATTGTGCCGATCCTTCTGTGATCTACTGAAAGACATCACAAATGAGGGACAGGTCCAAGTGCTCAAGGTACTGTCAACTCCCTCACACACACACACACACACACACACACACACACACACACACACACACACACACACACACACACACACACACACACACACACACATATACACACACACATATACACACACACACACACACACACCTATATATCTCTTTTGCTTACTCTCTCTCTTTTTATTCATTTTTCATTCTGCCTTCTTAAGTTCTACCACAGCGTTTGTTTGTTTTGCCTGTGTGGCCCGGTGAAGATGTTTTGGTGATGGATGCGAACAGGACAGATTCGATGACTGCGGTGTAGAACTGGCTCAACTGCTCCTGTGGCGGACCATTCTTCCTCAGTTGCTGAAGAAAGTACATCCTCTTTTGGGCCGTTTTGAAGATGGAGTTGATATTGCTCTACCACTTCAAGTTTTGGGAAATGGTAGTTCCCAGAAACTTGAAGGTCTCCACTGTTGACATAAGGCTGTTGGATATTGTGAGGGGGAGCAGTGCTGAGGGTGTCTCCTAAAGTCCACTGTCACCTCCACAGCCTTGAGCTTGTTCAGCTCCAAGTTGTTCTGACTGCACCAGAGCACCAACTGGTTATCCTCCTTGCATTATGCAGACTAGTCGCCATTCTGGATGAGTCCAGTGACCGTAGTGTCGTCTGCAAACCTCAGGATTTTAACAGCTGGGTCCTTGGAGGTGCAGTTGTTGGTAAAGAGAGAGAAGGGCAGTGGGGAGAGGACACCAACCCTGGGGGGCACCAGTGTTGACTGTCCGTAAACTAGAAGTGACGTCTCAAAGCCTCGCCTGCTGCTGCCTGCCTGTCAGGAAGATGGTGATCCACTGACAGATAAGGGGGGATACAGTGACCTGGGAGAGTTAGGAGGGAGTGGTGTTGCAGGTCAAGGTGTTGCAGGATGTAGTGCAGTCCCATGTTGACTGTGTCATCCACTGACCTGTTTGACCAGTAGGCAAACTGCAGGGGGTCCAGCAGGTGTACTGTGACGTTCTTCAGGTGGGCTAACACCAGTTGTTCAAAAGAACTTATGAACACAGATGTCGGAGCGATAGCCTGTAGTCATTCAGTCCTGTGATGGGGGCTGTTGTTGGTGGGCTGGTGTGGTTGAGGGGTATGAATTTGTCCCTCTCAAACCTATGTCAGCCAGGTCTTTGTTTGCCTCAGCAGGGGGGATGGTCTCTTGTAGTTTGTAATGTCTTTCAGGCCTCTCCACACTGATGCAGGGTTGTTGGCTTGAAACAATGTTTTTCAGCCTTTCAGTGTAGCTTCTTTCTTTTTTAGTAAATTTCTAGTGTTTTCTGTAGGCTTTTTCCTTGGCCTGACAAAGTTGTCTTAGTCTGGTTGTGAACCATGGCTTAATGTTGTATGTGCAGAAGGTCTTGTTTTGGCACATGTCTTCACAAAAGCTGATGTTAGATGTCATAGTGTCAGTCAATTCATCTGGGTTGCCAGTTGCAGCTTCAAAAACACTCCAGTCAGTGCAGTCAAAACCTCCCTTTCCGGCTCCCTCCCAAGTTATCCCTGTCTATTCTTCTTGTGTTATTCCTTGCTACTGTTTCTTACTCCCCTCTCTTGAGTCGTGTCCCTCATCCTCCCTTTCTTTGTGTCTCTGCAGGTTGTAGAGATAGCTTTAAAGGTTAGCCCCATACTGGGAGCCCACATGTTCCAGCCCCTGTTGCCAGCTGTCTTCAGAGGTATCGTGGACGGTGAGGTGAGTCTTACCTTTACATTTTGCAGAGACCTGGACTGGGATTATATAAAATTAAAGGACAAACATATAAAGGTTTGATGTATTACCTGTGGTGCTTTTTTACTCATTTTCCATCCTCCTTTACTGAATGTTTAAATATTTATCCTTATTAAACCTTAAACTGCTTCCTTTAAATGCAACAATTCCTGCCCCTGTGTGTTCTTCCAGTTTGTCCTTCTCTGTCACATGAAATTAATTCTTATGGAGAATATATACTGGCATTTATTGATCAACTCAGATGAAGGTCATAGATTGCCTGGCCAGGATTCTGCTGTGTCAGTGGGCTTATCTTTTTTTCTCCCTTATCATGCTTAATGACCCGTGCTTTATGTAAAAGCATTTGTGCATGGGTACGTTTCTGCATCCGCATATGATTGTGTATTCCCATTGTGTGTGTTTGTGTTTGTGTGTGTGTTTGTGTTTGTGTTTGTGTTGTACAGCGATACCCCGTGGTGATGTCCACCTACCTAGGCATCATGGGTCGTGTCCTGCTCCAGAACTCCAGTTTCTTCTCCTCTTTGCTCACTCAAATGGCCTCTGATTGCAGCCAGGAGGTGAGGCTCGATGTCTGCCCTTCATTTTTGTCTTCTCAGCACAGTCTTTTTGAATGTCTCTGAGAGACATAACTGCAAAGTTCCTGTTAAAAGGAAATAATTGTGAACAAGGCTGAAAGTTATGATCCAAGGGATTGGTAACATTTTCAAGCCCTAAAGTTAGTCTCTTTACTGTGAGACTCTGGCACTGTTGTTTTTGTGACACAAAGCAAAATTAATTTTGCCTTGTTTCGACATTGCTGCCTTAAACTAAATAAATAAAAAGCCCAGACTTGTCTCACCATCATGTCAAATTCTTCCTTTTTGATGATAGAGAACAAGGCTGGAAGGTAAATGAGGCTGAACAAGCATGGAAAGCCAGTTTTGCTGACATTTACGACATTGGTAGAACAATATTTTTAAACATTAAATAAAATCTATCAGTATCTTGTATCTTAAGTTGTCAAACACTGTCTCTGTCCTCCCTCTTGTCTATGCCTCTTCATTCAATCTTGTCATTCCTCATCAGATGGACCAATTGCTGGGCAGTGTGATAGAGATGTGGGTCGACCGCATGGACAACATCACTCAGCCAGAGAGGAGGAAGCTGTCGTCGCTGGCTCTACTTTCCCTTCTACCATCTGACAACAGGTGAGAAACATTTGTCCTTCATTTATGTGCTGATGGGGCTTTATACTGTTGAAAAGTAAATAGCATCCACCCTGTTAGCCCAGCTAAAATAAGGGGAATGTGAAGAGATATACTTTACAAATGATTTATTTAGGTCTTATTCATCTTTATAGACTATAGCTGGTGGTAATATCTTTCTCTGTGTGGTTTGTGGTGTTGAATGGAATATTAGATCTTGTTAAAAAGTTTGAGAAGAATAATAGACTTTTGTCCTAGAGTCATAATATGCTGCACTAATTCAACAGAGTAACCAGTATTGCCTCACCAAATGGGTATAATATGTCACAGTGGCTCAGCACACATACATGTACTGTATGCACAGTGCAAGCACACGTGGGAAGTGGGATTTTCAGACAGATTTTGAATCTTTACATAGTGCTTACAGGATGTAGTGTGTGTTGTAAGCGAGACAACTTTATGCCCAACAGAATGTGGGGCATGTCTAGACAGGTGTTGACCCATGGTTTTACATACAAGCTCACAAACATGTTCTATGAGCTCATATTCTGTCAAACTAAACATGCCGAAGCCCGACTCTATGATGAGAGACGTGCAATGTCATTTGGGACTTGAATCTGTAAATTATCAGGTTTTACCAGCAGCATGACGCAACTCTCTGTTCTTGCATCCACATGTGCCCTGTGTGATTATTTGAATGTGTGTGGTAACGCAAGTGTTGACCACAACTAGATGAGTTATAGTGGATTATGGTGCTGAGACCCAATACCATCTAGGCTAGTGATGCACAGGTCAGGGTTTTTCAATACCCGCACCCCCCTGACCACTTATGATAGCCAATCCGCACTTACAAATATATGTGTTAATCAACAACCCGAACGTCACTCAAACACAAACCGGCATCTTTAGCCCATATAGCGATAGCATCCGTATAATAGAGTAAGAGATAACTTTTTCTTATTTAATGAATGTTTCAAAAAGATAGACAAGAAGGTTTTGCATGAGCCACCGTAGGCTTCAGCAAAGTGAGCATTTTTGCACTTTTTTTTTTTTTTTTTTTTTTTTTTTTGGGCTGTTTGTCCAAATGTTGCCATCAGTAGGTGATTTTAGGGGCGATGAGGGGGAATGCCATCACCCTTGTTAGCAAAATGGCCCAAATGCATCCCCCTTGTTAACCTGCCCCCCCCCGTCCATCCCCTAGTTGCAGGGGCAGAGGGGTTGTTCAGCTCAATATGTAAATCTAGTCTGCCTGACTCATTGATCCTTCATCTGACTGAAGTTTGTGCAAGTTAAAATCTATGGGTCTGACCATGGCTCTGGAATATAGTAGCCCTGTGTACTGATAAATCCATGGTGCTGTCTGTTGTGCTGAAATAGCAGACGGCTTTGTGATTGTGCCTTTTCTATCAGTCCCGCCCTCCTGTCAGTTTCGCCTTGGATCTATAATATTCTCTTAATTATATACTATAAATTCTCAATTCTATACTATGTTGTAGCCTATATACTCTATAGAGTAATGTCACCTTCATGACCAAAGTGACAAGTAGTAATGTGTAGTTGCAGAAGAGCAACAGGATCCTAGAGACACACTGCTGGCTGTAAATTCCTATAATATTCCTTTATACCCAACTGCTACAGTTACGTAATTCGTGATAAAGTTTATACTGTCAAAACTACAGTATAAACTCGCATTATTAAAATGCTTAATGTCCACATCCAGTTAAAGAATAGGCCTCCAAAAAATATGTATTTATGCTAATAGCAGTTCTGTTAAATTGACATTATAAAGGCAATTATAGTATCGAGAAGTAGGCTAGTCCTATATGATAATCCTGAAGTCCTAATATAAAGTACCCATTGAGTCATCCCCCTGCTTTAAAATAACAAATCACCTACTGATTAGTTAATCACCCGACTGCACAGATTTTTCTGGGATGAAGTGACATGTCAGCACTGTATATGATCTTATATTGAAGCCGTTGGTCCACATATTGGTTGTGATGCCAATTGTGTATTCCAGCGCTTTATTGATAGACTGACATAGACTAGCTTTTTCTTTTTTTGCCTGCTCTTTTGCTCTGTTGGAGATGGTCTGCCTGTGTATGTCAGAGCAGCAGAACTGCACAAAATCGTCAGCGAGTTTACCTTGTCCTTCATGAATGTTGACATCAAGGGCTGATGTGATGTAGCTGGAGTGGGCTTTCTAGGCTCTGGGGCAGCAAATATACGACATCATATTTGTACAATGCCACACAACTCAAGCAGATAACAGTCTGTAATGGTGTCATCGATCTGGACAACCTGCCCCCATGGGACCAGCAGGTTATCTAATCACTAATCTGAGCCAACATCTCTTACCATGTCAATGAAGAAGCAAACATGCACGCTCACAGAAAACAAGCCCTCTTAGATCAAAAGTGTGGAAGTTGTCCATGTCAAAGTTTTTAAAACTTTTGTCTGCAATGCTATAAAAGTTGCACCCAAACAGTTACTTTCCCTACCAGAGCACCTGCTTAGTGCCTCATGATACAGCACTAAGCAGCTCTGCAGGTTAAATCTAAGGTTTAAACTAAAGTATATAAGTGTTAACTGTATACCCTCTGCATTTGTGCAGGATGATGATGATGATGATGGTAGCATGTAGATAAAATATATGATTTAACCTGATGTACTGTATCTTTACTTTACTACTAATCAAATTACTTAAGTTCAACCAACATGTTATCAGTGAGAGAGATGGAATATTGAATTTAGTGTGAGATACAGAATATTCTTTTCTTGTCTGAGTCATTACACATTAGGCTGTCACCTACACCTAAGTTGGACTCGTGTGCAGGAAGGCAAAGTCCCAAATATTAAAAAAAAAAGAGATTTTCCTTCTCTTCACTTGCCTTCAAAGGATTTTCTCATTTCTTTTTCTAATTGAAACTTCTCTTCAAGTGGTTCAAAGGAGTTACTCTGGCTTTTAATGATCAACTTTACTTGTGATGTCCTGTCTGACTGTATGGTGGTGCAAGTTTTATCAGGATTTTGGGAAGCTCAGTATTCTGCACTCCAGATATGGTAATCATAGATGTAGACAGGCATGAAATCCTTTGTTACGCCCCCATCCTTGGTCTGGAACAGCAATTGATTATGACAGCCCTGGGTGGTTAAGGGCTGCATGACAAATCAACTTTCCCAAATACAATCATAAGTAAAATTGGAAGAGATCCATATCTCGTCCATTGCTGCCCTTAATATCATCTGATAGTCTTTTTTTTTTTTTTCCTATAAGATTTAGTGAAGTGTCTCACTTTAAGTTGAAATTGTGGGTATCCTAAATTCTGTTTTTCACTTGTATTGAGAAATTAATCTCAATCATTTAGCTGATTTTTTTTTTCACTCTTATGTTACATATAATTTTGAAATAAAATGCATTATTGAAAAATTTGCAATCACAAGAAAAAAGTTAAAGAAAAAAAGGAGTAATTGCTCATGTGTTGACAAGATAGGTGTTAGATAAAAATTAAATATTTTGGCCTGTAGGACTCTGCAGTGTTCATTGGTATCGTATAAATTTGTTGCTCAAAAATATTTCTGAAGAAAGACAGACAGATCTTTCCTTGTTTCTGTGTTAGTCCCTGGTAGTGAGAGTGGTTGATTTTGATCTTATTTGGCAACCACATTAACATCGAAGCATGCCCTTTCTAGTATGACCGAGTAACTGCAGTTTCTCTATTCTTCATTGTTGATTCATACATCATTCTTTGGACCAGAATTTTCTCTTACTAGTTTTTTTGTTTTGTTTTGTTTTGTTTTTGTTTTTTTGGGAACAGCAGTACACAGTTCCTAGATTGTTCCTGATTCATACAAGTCCTTTGTAATACAATATTTAGAAATGGACAAAATGTGAATACTAGTGGTACTAGTTATGCTAATGACATTAAATGTCCTATCTTTTATTCTTTAATTTTGATGTGTAAAAGAGAAAATGTGTATTATGCACTCAGTTTATACAGCTGTACAGTAGAACACACCACTAGGAATTTGCTTCAAGGCAAAAAGGCACCACTAGAGTGCTGGGAAAGAGCTGGAGAAGGTGATACATACAATAGGGAAGTATTCAGTTAGGCATTTCTTATTACTTATTGCTGGTTTGTGTGTTTCAGTCTGGGGGACCAGTCAGGAATATAAACCATGCAGTTTCTCCCCTTCATTTGAGTAGTAGATGGATAATATGCCAAACAACTGTTGAAGTTAGCAGGGATATAATTAGATTAGAACACTATTAGCAGTGCAGTATCTTAACTTCTGTTGCTTCTAAATTTGATCACTGACTGTATTTTGTGTTTCTATGTATCACATATTCAGTCAGATACTACTTTTTTTTTCACTTTCACAATTTGTTTTTATTGAATCTTACTTGCTTTTTCTGATTAAATCCGTTCACTGAATACATCAGTGTCTTGTTTGTCCTCTGGTATGCCAAACTTTGGAAGGACTGAATCTAAGTAGCACTAACTTTTTTGCAGTCTAAGGCCACTAGAGTGTTTCATTCTCATTTTGTATTTAACATACACAGCCAGTCATTAGAACCTCTCATTCAGCCTTTTTTTTGCAGTGCTAGTTTATCATCACTAACAGTTTGCTTTTTGATGGTAAAGCTTCTGTTAAGAAATGCAAGTACTCAACAAGATCAAGGACATTAATAAATAAATATGTACATCTTTATTGCCTGGATCTGCTATGCTCATATTTTGTCTAATCGTGAGTTTCTATCTCAAAGTTGGTACATCATATGAGGGATCAAATATTCTCTGTGCATAGGCTGCAAGTACTTTTTGTCTCATCAAACTTTTGATTCGTTTTTGTAGTTTTATAGTTTTATTTAATTTATTTAATTAAAACATTTTGACTGTTTTGTTGAATTGTGCCTTTTTTTCTTTTTTTTTTTTAAGCACTACATGACCATAAACAGTGTTACCCAGCCCATAAAGATAAAGATGTAAGGTGCTGGAGCACACCTAGCTGTAGCTTGCACAGCAGACATGTTACTGGATTTATATTTTAGCATGCAATTATAAGTAGATTATCACTCCTACTTAAAACTCTTCTCCATTTTGAGATTATGCAATTCCTTGCCTTTAATTGTTGCTTTTATCGCACGTATATTTTTAGGAATGTGTCATTTTTTTAATTCTTAATCATTTATTCACAAGGTTAATTTCTCAGTACTGTCATTGGAATATTACCCATTTTAATTGGTAGCTTTGATATGAATTGAATACTCCATGGCTTCAATTTACTAATGCAAGAACTTTTACGCCATCTTCAGCCCTAGAGTTACACACTCGCCACTTACACCACCAAAGCACTTTGACTAGGGTCTAGCCTACTGATATAAAACCAGTGATGTTCAGCAGCATCAATTGTAATCATTGATGCTTATTTGAAATCCATTTTCAGCAAGCTCCGCTGGAATATATGTCATTTTTAAGAGGAGGTATTATAGCAGTGTGGCACTCCTTCTACAAGGAGGAAAGATTTTGCCATACAAAGTGCCATCTGCCACAGAAAGAAAATCAGAATGCAATTTGATGATAAAATGATTTGCTGAAAACAAAATTCAGCACTCTGTGTTGAACTAACACACTTTGGGGCAGAAATTCACACCGAAAATATAATTTTGGTTACAGCCTTCACTGGTTACTGTCTTGTGCCTCCTTGGAGCTGCCTTTTGTTTATGGAGTGACGATGATACAGAGACACTTGATTCTGATGAGGACTTTCTGGCTGCAACTATTTTGTTTTTCCACGTAGCCTGTCAGCTTTCAGATCGGGTTTGCACTTAAACTGATTTGAATGGCAGGCACAAAGCAGCGGCACTAGTCAGTCATTAAAAAATAATCACTGAAGAGGTGTTGGGCTGGATAGAATTAGACCTGAAAGACATGTTTTAACGCATGATAAGGAATTTTTAATACGATGCCTGCATCCAGCTGTTGCTATGGCTGCCAATTTGAGACGATTATTAGGAAATTGGGGGCAGAGGTGTTCAGTGATGTATTTTACACTCTCAGGACATTAATAGTGAAATGTTATTGACTGAGATGAAGAAATATTTCATATTCATCTGGAACAGTTTTTTATTCTTGTTTAAGTCTATCAAAAATTGCCTACAGTAATATTAGCCTTGAATATTATTTTTCTCCTTTCTTCTACATTATGTATTTTATGCTGGGACTCATATATCCTTGTATGTGTGAGTGTGTTATACGTGTGCAAAGTTTGAGTTGGTTGGAGAAACACAATTTTTCTCTCACACCAGTTTAGGAAATATGACTTTACTGCAAAGCCATATGCTGGCTCAATGGATCCCCTATTGCCAAAGCTCAGCGTTCACATTATTTCAGTCTTGATGGCAGTATCTGTAATATGAGCATATACTTGAATCGTGTCCATGGAAGATTCCCACACATAAGAAATAAGAGACATGTCAATGTTTACTGGCTGGGTATGTGTCTGTCATGCACTGATTTTCCTTTTTTTTTGCCAGACTTCATGCTCAGTGAACTGTGCAGAATTGCCTCGGGCCTACCTAGCCAAGTACTTGAACTGGTAGAACCTTTGATGCATCAGGGCCCATAAGCACTCATACTCACTCTTTATGTCTGTATTCTTTCCCTTCCTGCTTTTTAATCCTATTGACATGGGAAAACCCACTTTCTTTCCAGTTCTTTCAAAGAAAGACTCAAATAATTAATCAATGACTGCTGCTCATCTTAAAGCTTTGGTGGTGGGTGTTGTGTGCTGGCATATTTTAAAGATATTCAGTTTCAGCAAGTCAGCAGGCCAAGACTCTACAATACTTCATTGCTGGAAAAAACACCACAGTGGCTATGGGGGAAAAAATAGAGACTCATCCCACAAGGCTTCGTATAAAGACAATTAGCCATGTTTCACACTTGAATGTTTGCTTTGACACAATTAAACTGCCAGTACAGCTGGAAAATCACCCTCATCATATGTGATTGATCAGTACAGTGGCAGCATGTTTTTGTATAAACGTAAAAGTAGAGACATGTTTTCAGTGCACTGTTATACACACCTTATTGTTTGGGCTCATTTGATTTCCCTTTCTCCCTTTTTGCACTTTGTTGTGGTAAAGTCTTCTTACCAAGTGTACATGCTTGGTAGGCATAGAGAAGAAATGTAAATTCCAAAAGCCAAATGGGAAATGGTAAAGGAGAGATGCATAAAAACACAGCAATCTGGACATGGGTGCTGTGATGTGAGTTGATGGATGGCACAGACACCCTTTTCTCTGGGTGGCCATATGTTATTCTGATATCCGCTTTATCCCTTTCACTGTTGCCAGGATTATCCCAGTCTGTTGCTCTCTGTTGTGATGTTGCTCTCAATGACCATTTGCCTATCTGGACAAATACCCACCTCTCTGTATATCGCTCTCTCTCATTCAAACACACACAAACACACAGCTGGTGAATTAATGATCTCATGAGTAATGTGTCTGTGTCATCTGTGTGTTATCAGTGTGATTCAGGACAAGTTTTGTGGCATCATCAACATCTGCGTCGAGGCACTGCATGATGTAATGACAGAAGATACAGAAACAGGCACCTTCAAAGAGTAAGTATACATGAGGAGAAAGGAAAGAAAAACAAATGTATAAATTCTTCTAAATCATAGTTTTTCAGTCAGTCTTTTCCCAAGAAAATGAAGTGACAAAGCTCATGCATGATTAATGAAAACAGTTGAAATATTTGTTTTGCTTTTTAAAGTACATGAAGCAGTGCAATTGCAGATGTGCGTTTAAACTCAAATTAATCAAAAACAATAATCTGAAGAAGGAATTTAAAAATGATAAAAAAGCAGTCACTTTCTCATGGTTCATGACAATGTGGTGAAGGAGGGGTAGTGGCATTTTCGACAGATATATTTCTCTAGAAAAATAATGGCCTGTGAAATGTCCCAGAAACCCCGGTTCACTATGGAAGGAGACACAGCTAACACAGCTTCCCTTCGACTCCGAACGTGCTCTGGCCCTCTCTCCCAGTTGCATGGTACTCATTTCTTAGTAGATGTTAACCTTCATGCAGACAGCCCTTTTCCATGCTGTCAAAATCGCTCAGCACCCTCTAAGAAGTGCCAGTGTGGGGGAAAAAATGCAAAGTTGTGTACCTTTGATTATCATTACCTTTTAAGTTAATGTGCCATAACTTTGTGGCAAATACTTGATTATTTACACATCCAGCAGTTATGGAACAACATTAGGATTCATTTGGAGTCGGGTTGAACATAAGTCCAAAATCACACTCTTTTTTAGCTCTGTTTTTGTTCAGCAACTCCTGAGGGAAATATCTGGCTCTTTAAATGCTAAATGTTTCACTGTGTCACCAGGTAGTCGCTTAGTATGTCTGTATGCTGTTTGGTGCGGAGCAGGCAACCCAGTCTCCTAAAATTTACATTTTTATTCAGATAAGCTGCAACAGCAAATATGTTTTGTGTGACACTTAATGCAACCAGGCTATGTTTTCTACTAATGTAATAACATATCAGTAAAATGTTCACAGACAGTGTAATTATTTTCTCACAAGATATCCCATCTTACTGTACAATATCCACTTGTAGCGACGACAGCTTTTGTAAACAAGTTTATGGTTATGTTAAGGCACTGAAAGCACTTGGCTAAGGTTAGGGAAAGATCGTGGTCTGGTTTAATACAGAATAAGTCCACTGTGACTTCAGACACAATTTCTTTATTTACAAAAAAAAACACGATCATTCCCTAACCTTAAGCGAACCACTTTTGTTGCCTGAACCTGACCACAAATGGGAGTCTGGATGCAAAATCCAATCTCTGATGTGACAGTCATGTGCTTTGTACCCCAAACCATCCACCCCAATCATCTCCTGGCGTCTCCACTGCCATCAATAAATTATTAGAGTATCATCACCTTTAAGTTGATGTGCCATAAGTTTGTGACAAACAGTTGATTATTTGCATCTCCTTGTGACTCCGCTGCCGTTAATAAATGTAGGACTTTGTACATAAAAAAATATGTTGCATCTGAACATAATCCAGCCAGCAATTATATTTCCAACAAAACATATTTGCTGCTGGGGTTTAGTTGTATAGAAACAGAATTTCTGGGAGACGGGGTTGGAGCAGGTAGTGTACCATTGTACCAAGTTTTTTTTTATCAGTGAAAACAGCTCCCTTCTGCTGCTGGGAAAAAAAAAACACATTACGAGAGCGTTGAGAATGAACCAAACCAGTGAAGTTGCGGGGCAAACAGCTAAACAAGGAAATGAAATTCACTATAAAGCCCTGCAAAAAAGAGAGGAGTTGCAGATTTGGTAATTCTCTCACTAAGAGAGAACCTGTCCACATTGTCACATTGTTTTCCCATTGCCATTTGATACATTGTGAAGCATATTAATGATTACTTTAAAGCACTGTTCATCTCAGAACAAAGAGATTGGATTGCAGTTACTTAGCTGTATTTCTTGAAAATATTACCTGTTCTCTCTGCACTTAATTTTAGTGAGTTGATTTTAGTTAGTTTGTATTTCATTAGTTAGAGTTTAGGTAGAATGTAGTTGGAATTTCTGATCACGAATTATAAAGTGCTAAATGTTAAAGTCAGGAAATGTGACCTTCAAGACCCCCCTTACATCACCTCTACTGACAATAAGGATTAAGTAAAAAGGGCAGAGGAAATAAAAAGACCATGCAAAGACTTTGGACTTAGCACAAAGGTTTCTCCTGTAATTCTCTCTGCATGCAGATGAACCATGAACCAATATGAACAGCAGGCAGGGCTATGTACAAAACTGCCAGAAGGTTCAGCCTTTTTTTGTGTGCCTTTGTGTGTGTGCGCATGCTGCCTGTTGTGAAATTGTCTGCTACTGTTTATGTGTGCTTATTAATACTGAGTTGAATGTTGTGTTTGCAGCTGCATGCTGATGAGCCACTTTGAGGAGCCAAAGCTAAGTGATGATGAGGAGCCACCGACTGAGCAGGACAAGAGGAAGAAACTGGTGAGTCAGACACATACTTCTATGCACAAAGTATAATTTTATTTTTGCAATCAGTAAACCTTTTTTTTAATCTTGTGCTGTTCTCATATTAGATTTTTGGACAAATAGCCTCAATTATGTAATTTTTTTCTGTTCATTTACTGAGGTTTCTTTCTCCATGTTCTCTGATGACACAATTAGTCTTTGCCCCTTGTGATATCCTTTATGCCACACTAGAAATCATAATACAAGATTAAAACATTCAACAAAAATAAGCCCAATAATTTAGAGCCCAAAGAAAATCTATTTCTCTGGTAAGCACAGAGAAAGGTGGTCACTTCATACACTCGTTAGTCAGGTACCAATTCAGAGACACCTCTCAGGTTGAATGGCTGCTGCAGCTATTCAGTTACAGCATCATGTAATCATTTAAGTACAGTCCCTGGATGCAGGCATGTGTCTTAGCAGCATGCTGTGAGTCACTTTCGGTGAGCATGGATGTTTTTTGAATACCCATAAATGGCCTCTAGGTGGGGGATATATACCAATTAAACAGTAAGAGTTATGCTTGTGTGTATAGGCATTCACTCTGTATGAGGATGCATTCCTCTGCTTCTCTGTCACACTGTGAAAGCTCAGAAAATTATAACAGCCCTTCACATTGAAGAAATATTGTTTAATTATGATTCTGGCATCTTTCTTTGTGTGTGGTCTTTTCCAAATGAGTGCCTTAGCAAAATTGAATTTATTAAAAAATTACATTTCATTGGGGTTTTAATGAAGAAATTCAGCTGTATTTATTTGCTACTGTGACTTTGTGTGATTTTTTTCTCTGTGTGAGAGTATGTGTGTATTTGCTGGGCGGTATCCCA